>NW_027186546.1:2234446-2268715 GCF_028583685.1 Petaurus breviceps papuanus
TCTCCACAATATCTTCCACACTTGCCCCCTTCTCTCCACTCACAAAGCCACCATCCTGATTGAGGTCTTCATCATATGTACCTATATATGTGCATCTTGTTTAATCCATTAGAATGTAAGTTCCTGGGGACAGGGACAATTTAACTTTTCTCTGACATGCTCAATTTCTAGTTAAGTAACCAGCAGATAGTAGGTACTTAACTGCTTATTGAATGATTGGTTGATTGAAGAAGTTCAAGGATCCCCTCTTATTCTAGGATCAAACTAGGACAAACTGCTTTGTCCATTTTTAAAAACCTTTCACAACTTGACTCCATTTGACTTTCTACATTGACTCCACATTATTTATTCTTATGTCCTACTTGCTGTATCCTGTATACAACATTCCACCTCCACTCTCTTTACCTTTGCATGGGCCATTCTCCATGTCTGAAATGGTTACCCTCTTCAACTCTGCCTTTTGAAATCACTAGCTCCATTCAATATTCAACTCAATTCCCATCTCCTTTCATCTCCTTCCTTTTCAAGAAAGGAGGCCTTTCCTGTTCCTCTAGTTGCTAGTCATTCCTTTGTCCCACCAAAATAATTTTCTATTAACTTTATACTCACATATTGTGTGTGTGAAGTGTGCACACATATATGTGTAAATTTCTATACTTATAGGCACTTGTGCACACACATTTTATATTTAATTTATACACATTTATGTTGCTTCACCCTAGAGAATATGGATTTTGTTAAGCAGGGATGATTCTCATTTTTGTCTTCATTTCCTAGGCACTTAGTTCAGAATTTGGTAAACAGTAAGTGGTTAATAAGTGTCTATTGAATGAAGAAATTTTTAGATATCAAATTTCATATGGTGCTATAAATGTTTGATAGTATTTTTCTTCCAGTTAAAATTTGTTTTCTTGTATAGAAGTTTTACAATAATATAACCAATCAATCTCTCTTATCTTTACTATTCCCTTCAATTTGTTGAATCCCACAAAAACTCAGTTCTCTCTCCATAACAGATTAAAAATCCACTTCATTTTCATACTTTTTTTCTGTATGTTTGAAAAAAATTAAAAGTTTGTTAACCAGCTGCAATCTACAAAGATATATAGTAGATATATTTAGACATAGGTCCAAATACTTTCTCTCCAAATTGTCAACTAATTTTTAAATTGCATTAGTTAAATAACAAATCTCTGCCTAAGTTATTATTTTCTTTTTTTGCTTTTTTGGAGGGGGGAAGGCAGGGGAAATTGGGATTAAGTGACTTGCCCAAGGTCACACAGCTTGTAAGTGTCAGGTGTCTGAGGCCACATTTGAACTCAGGTTCTCCTGACTCCAGGGCCGGTGCTCTATTCACTGTGCCACCTAGCTGCCCCTTAGTTTTTATTTTCTAACAATATTTTTCCACATGAAATTTTTACATACAGTTGATTGGATGTCTTGTATATTTTTGCATGCTATTGTTCTCTGATTCTGTCTGCTGGTTAGTTTGCATGTGTGCATACACACACACACATGTGTGTGTGGTTTGATACTAGTTAGCTTTTGCTGATAACTTCTTTATAAATGGTTGAAGCCTAGGAGTTGAAAGATTCCTTTTCTGCAGTATTTCTCTTCATTATACCCCTTAATATTTCCCACTACTTTTTTTTCCATATAAATTTCATTACAATTTTCTTTGTTATATAATGAAACCCCTTATAATTTTGATTTGTATTACATTAATTATATACATTAATTTGGAAGGGATGGGGGTAGAGTTGGACATGGCTGAGGTAGGCTTGAGGATGTTGTGGATAAGAGGTGGGAAAAGGATATACTTTGCAACTACATTAATAATCATTAATAGATGAATAGGGTGAGAATTGAGATAAGGATTAGACAGTAGGAGTCAACGTTCTAAACATGAAATAAGTGTTTGGATAATTTCTTTCAATGATATTGTTTGTGATTTAGGTATTTTAATATTTTCATCTTTCATTGATATTAAAATTTATAGTTAAATTTTGTGATTTTGAGGAATTTATGAAAAACATGAATGTTGATCAGAACTAAATGTTAAAATTGTCATTTCATTTTTCTTATAGTGTTTATAGGATGCTATAAATCTGCATAATGACACTCTAAGTAAATCTTACATACAAATGCCACATTCATACAGCTAGAATTGAGACCAAAGTAGCATATTTCTTCTTATACATATGATTCCATAATTCCAGGATAAAGACAATTTCACTATGCTTGTTCTCAGCAATACAGATCCTCAAATAAGGCATATTAGCACATACTTACAGAGAAAGAGCCATTATCTATGGATCTACTCATTATTCAGTAAATAGAAATGACTGATTATACTATCTATCTGGCTAAGATGAAGGAAAATTACAACAAATTCTTGAGGGCTAATTTTTTTACTCAAATTTACATGACTAGCACTGAATTTACTAATGTTTTTTTATTTTAAACACTTAGAATGATTCGATGTTGTATAATATAGAAAATTAGGTCATTATCTACTAAGCACAGATAATTCTGAGAAATTATATAGAATTTTATAATAAGAAAATATTCAAGTATAGAAGAATATTTGGGCATGTGTATGTGTGTGTGTACATGGGTGCATATGCTGCTTTTTGTAAAGTTAAAATGCTAAAATTCTCATTTGTATAAGAGGTGATGTGATATAGTGCTAAACTTGCAGAGATCTGGGTTCAAGTCCTGCCCTACATCCTTACTATGTTACCACATGTTTAACCTCTCAGAGACTCATCTACAAAAATGGAGACAATAATACTTGTATTAGGAGGTAACATGGTATAGAGGAAAGTGGGGTAGCTTTGGAATCAGGAAAATGTAAGTTCTGCCTATGACATATACTGGGCATATAAACATAATAAAATGTTTTAACCTCTCATTTTGCCCCATATACATAACACCCTGACACACACACAATTTTCAGACTACAAAGTACAGATGACATGGTATAGAGGGACTTTTTACAGTAGGCTGTCCCTTTAACATTGATAACCTGGGTAGATGAAAGAGATGGAGAGAGCAACATACTCATCCCACCTACTACATCGTATGCCTCCAAGGAAAACTATGTAAAGCTTAAAGTGCTCTATAGTGTGAGCTGCTATGGGATTGCATTTATTTCGATTCAACTCTTCTTTTTCAATTGACCATCTCATATATACCTTATTAAGGTGGGAGCATTCATTAGCCCTTAAAAATAATTTTAGAAAACAGGTAAATTGCGGTGATTCTTTCCCAAAGGATATCCATTATTTCCTAAAGAAAGTTTTATGATAGTTAAATCCCAGCCCCGTTTAATCTTATTTTTTTTTTAAATCTGAGCTTTAATGAAAGCTTGTTAGTAACTCTCCCCACTTAAAGTGGGGCAGTTAAAAAAAAAAGCAGTGCTTAATGCTTCACAGGCTAAAGTGGCCACATAAAAGAGCCCTGTGTGCATGAGATCTTATACATTCATCTTCTCACTAAACATCTGTTTAAGGCCTGTGTGATCTACCTGTCAGCACCAGTGATCCATAAAGTGTTTGAACCTCCTGTCACAAACCTCAGTGCTAGTTTGATCAGAGGCTTTGTGCACACTAATCATCCTCTTTATCTTTTCTAATGTTAGGAGGAGTAAAAACACACACACACACACACATACACACTGAGTAAGGCTGTCTTCCCAACCTGACTGTAATTAATCTTTCCATGGGGGGAAACTGTCTGGTTTGAAAAAGAAAGATCTGATGGGCTGCTGTTCTTTTTTGCAAAGGCCTTATTCTCCTAGCAGGCATCTTTAAACTTGGGTGGTACCCTTTACAAACCACCTTAACTGTAGCTCAGTGACAGTAAAACAACCTTCAAGATCACCTTATGAATGAACCTGTTGGTAACTTTACCTAAGAAAAGAAACCAATAAAATCTCCAGGAGCTCACTTAAATGATTCTCTCTTTTTAACTGCATGAAGAAGAAGAAGGAAAAAAAGAGCCAGAATGAGAAGCGCTCTGCCTTTCATGTTCCCTGTAAGCTTCTATCTCCACTAATAATCCCACTGCTACTTTTCTCTTGCTCAGTTGCACACAAATGTATCAAGAACTGCAGGAGTTCCTAGAAAGGAAACATTTAACATCTTTTTTTTTTTTTAACTGTTTAAAGTAATGCTTTATGCATCTTGCCTTTTGCTACTATTTGCGTTTTATTGCTCTAAGTGAGATTAATGCCATGGTTGAAATAACTAGGAATGGGACTGATATTCAAAATGTAATGGAGTATCCCCAAGGGACATAATCCCTCGTGTAACAGTTTTTAAACAATTTGGGATATAGTAAGCAAAAGGCAAAGAGAGAAAAAAGCACTATGATGCTGTAAAACTAGATCAAGGAATTAAATCATTGTCATTTTTTATCTTTCCTAATTCTTGGCAATGCCATTAAATATTATTTTCAATATTTGTTCTCTACATTGAAGCAAAAGAGCTAGCTGTTACTAAGTTGTGCATAAATTTCACAAACAGGATATTTTGGTCAATAGCTGTATAAATTCTACCTATCTTACAAAATAAAAAAAAATCATTTCAAGTATAGATGGTAAGCTGGAAGGTTATCTAATCTAACTAGAATTTTATCCAATCTATAGCCTCATTTGTTTTAAATCTGTATCTCACTGGGTAATTAAATATTTAGAAGGTCTTAGACTATACTAGAAATAGAAAATTTTATATCTTAATTTTAGCTAGAGAAAGAATTAAAATATAAAAGGATAAATTATTCATATTATTTTGAAGAAAAGGAAAAAGTGAATGATTTAAAATAGAGATGAAGTGAATTTAAAAACAATATATTAACTCCAAATAATTTAAATGAATGACAAAAAGCATACGATCTTCCTATATATCCATAATAACTCTCAGTCACAAAGTCTCAAGGTCTTATTAACCAAAAAAAAAATTTCAAAAATGAAATTTTATTTTGTCAGCTTCTGGCTAATAATATAAATTATTTGTTTATAAATGGCTAACAATTACTTAGACTCAATTTCCTGTTAGGTTTTATAAATACATTGGAAATTACTTCAAATGGAATTACAGGAGTGTGTGTGCATATATATATATATACATATATATATACACATATATACTATAATATAGTCCTGACCTACACACACAACTGAAATTGTCATAAATCTGGGTAACTAGCGCTGAAGTCAGGAGGACCCAAGTTCGGTTCCGGCCTCAGACAATTAACACCCACACACACACACAAAAAAAAAAAACTAGCTGTGTAACCTTGGGCAACTTAACCCCAATTGCCCTTCAAAAGGCAAAAAAAATTTTTTTATAAATCACTTTTCAAACTATGTGATACCGAGACTACTTTCAGTTCTCTTCAGTCAGTTCTCTTCCTGATTGACCTCACTACAACCTTTGAACATGTTATTACTCTCATATCCTAGATATTCCCTTCCACTCTAGATTTTTAAACTCTTCTGGTTCCCTTCCTGTCCTGACAACTTCTTTCTAATCTCCTTTGCTGGATCTTCATCCAGGTCACACCTGCTCACAGGGCTCTGTCTTGGGTCACCTCTTTACTCTCTATTATATTTTTTCACTTGGTGATGGTATCAGCACCATAGATTTAATTATAATCTCCATGCAGATTTTTCTCAAATCTACTTATCTAGTCCTAAACTCTGCTGACCTCTGGTCTTACTACTAGCCATCTCAATGTGGGTGTCCTATAGATATTTTTTTTTCTTTTTGGAGGGGGGAGGGCAGGGCAATTGGGGTTAAGTGACTTGCCCAAGGTCACACAGTAAGTCTTAAGTGTCTGAGGCTGGATTTGAACTCAGGTCTTCCTGACTCCATGGCCAGTGTTCTATACACTACGCCACCTAACCACCCTTCCTATAGCTATTTTAAACTCAACATGTCCAATACTGAACTCATTATCTCCCCATTTCCGAACCTCCTCTCTTCCTAACTTCCCTATTATTAGTGAAGGTGTCATCATCCTCCCATTTATCCAGACTTGCAATCTATTGCCATTCTTGACTCCTCACTCTGTCGCAACCCACACCTCATTCCCCATGTCCAATATGTTCTCATGGTCTGCTGATTTTATTTTTGTAATATCTCTCACATATACTCCCTTTCTCTCTTATAACACTGACAGTGCAGTGCAGGCCTTCAGCATGTCACACCTATACTGTTGCTATAGTCTGCTAGTTTCTCTCCCTGCTTCTAACTCTACTCCATCTTCTATTCAGTTGTCAAATTGATCTTCCTAAAGTGCAAGTATGACCATGTCACTACCTCTCCCCCCATTTAATAAACTCCAGTGGCTACTCATCATATCCAGGATCAAATATAATATCCTACTGTTGTCATCCAAAGCCCTTTAAACCTGACTTCCTCATACCTTTCCAGTCTTCCTACACATTACATCCCCCTCAGCTTTCCCCAGCAGGTTTAGGAAAGAATGATGACACTGGTATCCTTGCTGTTCTTTGTATAAAATTTCTTTCATTTTGGGGGAGTCAGAGAAGGATTCAACAAAGAAAATTAAACTCAGATTCCTTCATTCATTGGGCTTGAACACAGAGCAGAAAAAAAAGGAAGACATTTTCTTGGAGGAGCCAGAACTCTGTGGATCCCTCCCCAGCCCCACCCCACCCCCACCTCAATAACTCTAATGTCTGGCCCCAGGCCCTCAGCTTCCTATAGAACACTGAAATTGGTAAAAGCATTCAGGAACCATTGTTAGCATTAGACTGCACTGAGAGGCAAGCTAGGCTTTTAAAAAGTGTGACTTTAATAATACCCTACTTGAAAGAAAAATATAAAAATATAGGTGGGCAATGTGAACTCTATTTTAAAATCAACAGCAGCACAAAAACACTATTTAAGTTAACACTTTGTACAGGTTAGCATTGAAATGATTTATTCCAACATCATCTGCACAGTGCCAGTACATCCAGATACTCCTCAGTCAGTTCAGTCAAAAACATAGTCTGTCATTAGGATATTTTGTCTACACAAAGGCAAACTGGCTTGATTAAGTATTTGACTAAATTCACCAGATGTTTTAGCATCATGTAAACCCAGCTTGACACCAATACACATTATACATGTCTATCCAGATAAATGGTCAGGTATACATTGAGATACATATATATGTAATGTGTTCAATTATAAATTTTAAAATGCTAATTTTGTACACCATCTTTATTATTTATGTATATAAACATACTACTTATATGTATAGTTAAAATAATGTGCAAAATTAGCACTTAAAATTTTGTAATAATAGTAAATGTTTTTTTCCTTTCATTTTTCATCAACTCTAAAAGTAGCAATTAGCTATATTTGGCCCTTATACGCTAAACTTTTCAGAGATACCTTGACTATAACTCTGGTCAGCTTTCTGCTGGTAGAGTCATTGGAAGTATCAGTAATTCTAGTTCTTTGTAAAATTACTCCCACTTAGTCTTCTTTAGTAGATTGATTGCACTAAAAATTATAATGAAATTTAATTTAGCTAAATGATTTAAATTTTATTTCACTATTTTACAATCTATATAATTTTTAAATTTCTCAAATATTCAAAAATTTAGGGTCCTATTAGAAAAAAACGTGATTCACTATAATCACAAGAATATTTCAAAGTTTGCCTTTTGTTTAATTCCTAGGTACTTGTACTACAAGCATTAATTCTCTTGTAAAGGAGGCAGGTAAATGACTCAGTGAATACAATATTGGGCCTAGTGTCAGGAAGACCTGAATTAAAATTCAACCCCAGATATTAGCCATGTGATCCTGGACAAATTATTCAACCTCTCTTTGCCTTAATCCACTAGAGAAGGAAACAGCAAACCACTCTGTATCTTTGCTAGGAAAACTTTATTGACGATATACTCTACAGGGTCATAAAGAGTTGGATACGACTGAACAAAAACAATAATAATAAGGAAGACTACATATAAACAACTATGCAAAAAGATGTGTGTGTGTACACATACATATGTTTAGAGACATAGGTACAAATATAGGTATATGAATATACACATATACATGGGATAAGTTGGAGATAATCAAGAGAGGGAAGGCACTAATTGTAAGGGAGACTTGTAAAAGCTCCTTGCAGAAGGTGGGATTTTAGCTAAGACTTGAAGGAAGCTAGGGAAGCCAGAAGGCAAAGATAAGGAAGGGTAGAAAAATAGTCAAAGATCCCTCTGCTTATGGCATTATTCCATCCTTTAACATCTCCTCTGGGAAAGATTTTCCTTCCTCATACTCGCCTCCAGTCTTTTCATTTCTGTTGATTCCTTAAATAATGGAAGATGGATAATGTAGCAGCAAAGAACACTAAAAAGCAGTGGTAAGTAGAGAGAGTAAAGGCATTAAAGTCAAGGATAGAAAGAATATCTAGAAGGAGGAAGCAGTCAACATTTAAAAGTTAAGGAAAGTTTGTCCTTTAAAAACTACTACAGCGATCACTAACACCAACACACAACAGAAGACAGCAAAGAAAATCCTTCTGTTGACCTCTAGCTATTATCTTTTCTCTCTCCTCCCTTTCCTTGTCACTGCCTAAAAACTGTCTCTTCTCTTTATCTCTACTTCCTCACCACCTTTTCAGCACCTTATAATATGTCTTCCAATCCCATTACCTTACTGAAACCACTGTCTCCAAGGTTATTGATGGCTTATCATGTGATAAATGGAAGACTTCTCAGGTGTCATCATTCCTGGTCTCTCCATACTTTTGACACTGTTGACCACCTCCTCCTCCCAGACTCAAAGACTGCTATCTTCTGGAACTTCTACCTACTAACCACTTATTTTCTGATATTTTTTGCTGCTACATCATCCATCTTCCACACTCTAAGCATGCATGATCTTCATTGCTCTATTTTCTTTTTTTTTTTTTCAGTCTCCTCACTCTACAATGTCTCATTTGGTTATATCATAAGCTCCTGTAAGTTGAGTTATCATCTCAGTGCAGATAACTCCCAAATATATATATTGTCACCTTCAACCTATCTCTTCCTTTTCTGTCCCAAATCACTCATTGCCTATTGTTCATAGGATTCTAGAAGGGATTATAGAGGTCACCTCCT
This sequence comes from Petaurus breviceps papuanus, assembly GCF_028583685.1. Lineage (NCBI taxonomy): Eukaryota > Metazoa > Chordata > Mammalia > Diprotodontia > Petauridae > Petaurus > Petaurus breviceps. The sequence goes on from NW_027186546.1 coordinate 2,243,580, forward strand.
TATTTTATAACTAAGGAAACTGAAGCCATCTCCACTTGGATGTCCAGTCAGCATCTCCTACTCATTATGCATGATGTGAAATTATCTTCCTTTTAAATCTTCATTTTCTCACAAATTTTCCTATTTCATTGGAGGGTAACATCTACCTTCCAGTCACCCACACTTTCAACCTGAGTCATCTTTGACTACACCTTCTAACTCCCCAAATTAAATCAATTGTCAAAGTTTCATTGAATATTAACTTTCATATTCAATATCTTGCACACTCTGTCAAGAAAATGAAGACCTTTCAATGCAAACTCCCTCTTCTCCCCTTCTCATCTCATGGCTCCTTGATATCCTCCCTACTTTTTCCTCCTTTCCTCCAGTTTCTGATGAAAAGGTGACCCTTCTCCTCACCGGTGCTAATACTTTCACATCTATCCTTTGTCCCATCCCCTTCCACCTTCTCCAGCAGATTGTCCCTACTCTCACCCCCCTATAATGGTTAATCTCTCCCTATTTGTTCCTTCCCTGAAGCCAGCATGCAATACCAAATTTTCCCCATTCTTTAGAAAAATAAAAAAACCTCCAGCACCTTATCTGATCTTGCCATCTCTGCTAGGTAATGTGCTCTATCACTCTTTTTCTCAAACTCTTTGAATAAGCAAGTTCCCTACATTCAATATCTCCACTTTCCTCTAACTCTCTTCTAAATTCTCTTCAGTGTGTTCTCCAAATTCAACATTCAACTGAAACTCCTCTTTACAAAGTTACTGATAATCTCTTAATTGTCAAGTCTGATGGTCTCTCCTGAATATTCATCTTTCATGGACTCTCTGCAGCATCTGATACTGTTAACCTCATTTTCCTTCATGATACTCTTCCTTTTCTGGGTCAAGAACAATTTTCTTTCTTGTTTCTCTTCCTATTTGCCTGACTACTTGGTCTCTGTTTTTCTGAATTATATTCATGTAATATCAACTGACAATGAGGAATATCCCACAGCCTGCACCTTATTCTTTTTTCATTCTACACTTTCTCATTTGGTGACAACATCAGCTTCCAAGGATTAAAAAAGCATCTCTATGCAGATGAGTTATACATCTGTCTAGTTACTCCTACACTTTAATCCTGTATTGCTAAGTGTCCTTTAGACATTTTAAACTAGATGTTCCCTGGTCATCACAAATTCATCATATCCAAAATAAAACTTTATTATTTTCCCCATAAAACACAACTCTTTTTGGGTAGCTATGTAGTATAGCAGACAGATACAGTATTGAACCTAGAGTTAGGAAGACCTGATTTTAAATTCATTCTCAGGCACTTAGCAACTATGTGTGATCCAGGATAAGTCAATAAACTGTTTTGCCTCAGTTTCCTCTACTTACATAAGTTGGGGATAATAATAGTACCTAAACCTTCCCAGGGTTGTTTTGAGGAACAGACAAAATTACAAAGTGCTTAAAACACCTGACACATAGTAAGTGCTTAATAAATGCTTGTTTCCTTCCTTCCTCTTCCAAACTTTCTTTATATTGTTGAGGGAAACACTACTCTTTTAGTTAGGCCAGTTCTTAACTTGTGTCAATTTCAAATTCTCACTTTCATTCACTCCACATAATGTTTTTTTTTATCTCCATGATATCTCTTGTATATATTCTTGTTACTCATACAGCCATCACTGTAGTTCAGACCCTTATCACCTCTCCTCGAGACTACAATAGCCTCTTAATACATTTGTCTCAAGTATCTGCCCTGCTCCAGTCCTTCATCTACATAGCTGCCAAAGTGACTCTTCCAAAGTAGATGCATGATCATGTCACTCTCATACTATAGTGGCTTTCTAGTGTCTCTTAGATCAAATATATACTTTAATTAGTTTTATCATTTAAAACCCTTACTAATCTGGCCCCAATCTACTTTTCCAAGTTTATCACCCATCCCTCTCAAGTATACTATGGCCCAGTCAAGTTGGCCTTTTCACTAGTTCAGGCCTTCAACATTTCTTGCCTTGCATAGCGAAATGTAATTCTTTTTGATTGCCCTCCCTCTAATTTACTCTTCCCACTCTAGTCCATCCTCAACACAGACACCAAAATGATTTTCTAAAGCAAATTATATCACCCTTTCCCTTATTTAATAAAATCCAGTATTTCCCTGCTACTTCTAGGATCAAAACATAAACTCTGGGATTTTAAAGCTCATTATATCCCAGCCCCATTTTGTCTTTCCAGTATTCTTACATACCACTCTTCTCCACATAGTCTTAGGTCAAGCCTTACTAGCCTTCTTGTTTCTCTTCACACTTGACACCCTGTCTCCTATGTCTGAGCCTTTGACTTGGCCTGGTATGATTTCCCTTCTTACCTCTCCCTCTCACTATCCCTGATTTCCTTCAAGATTCAGCTCACATGCCACTTTGTGCACAAAGGCTTTCTGGTCATCCTCCCACACACCCAATTCCTTTGAAAGGTTACCTTGTATGTGTTTTGTATATGTGTAAGTTTTCTCTCTCATTAGAATGTAAGATAATTGATAAAAAAACTTATTTACTTAAAAAAATATTTCCAGTATCTAAAACAGTGCTTGATATACAGTAGGTACTTGATAAATGCTTCTTGATTAAAACTGTATTCCCTAAATACAATGCAACTTTCTTCACTTTTACCTTTGTATCTCTACTATATAGTCCAATGATTTGTCTTTGCAAACTTTTTTGAATTTAATACATTATATAAGAGATTATACAATATAAATCTATAAAAATAAATATATATTTATATCATATATATACACACTCATATACAAATATATACATATACCTATGTACATGTATACACATATATGTATATATCTATGACTATCTATATCTACATATGTCATCAAGGAATACTATTTCCAAGCCTGCCTGAATGCTATTGTGAGATACAATGGGTATGGGCTATTTTGAACGACTTTGTGAATCAGCTTCAACATTTACAGAGTGGTCAGAGCTTGGGCACATGACATTGAAGATGATGTTTATAACCCCACAATAGTTTTAAAGAGATTAAAATAACTTAAATGTATCAGTAGCTTTTAAATAACTTAAAATTTAAATTCTGTGTCTAAGTTACTCTCCAGAGTCTTTCTCTGGGTGCAAAAGAATCATTGTGAATCAATAAATGTTTTATAGGAAGACAGTAAAAAAAAATCAACAAATTTTGGTATTTTTAACTACTTTTTAATAATACCAAAAACCCCTAATTGGGGTAGGGTATGAAAAATGAAACAACATAAGCATTTTAGGGAATTGAAATTGCTTAAGCATCATGAAAAAAATCTTAGTGAAAAAAAATGAGTTCAAGAAAATGTCCTTCATGAAAACATTTTAGTTTCCTCCTGAAGTAGTAATAACCTTAGAGATAAGGACCAAACTCCCTACTCTAATCTTTATTTCCAGAAACAGGGATTGGACAAATACACTCAGCATCTTAAGGCCTTCATTTTCCTGGGATGGGATAGAATCAGATCTCAGAAGCTTAATCTAAATCAACCTAAGAGAGTTGTCAAAAAAGTTTTTACAAGCTAAATTTAATCCCTTCTTTTCCAGTGAAAATTCAGATAAGTTTGATTTTTGTAAACTAACATTTACAAATGTTTAAGCTATTTTTGTTGTTCAGGTATTATTTCAACATGTATTAAATTCTGTAAAGATACTGTGATTTTGTCTATTTTCATGTAAAAACTTCATAAAGCATGGATTTAGCAGATGATCTGAGGGCCTTGCATCTGGCCTTTCACATTTTTAGAAACTTGAATTGATAAATTCTGAAAACTAAGGAAAGAAATCAGGTACAAAGACATAGGAAAGATATATGTACATCCTTCATACATAAAGATTGGCAGATGGAGGTGGTGGGAAGAAAAGGAGACTGAGAGGACATAAAGTGATCTCAATTAACATGCTTTAGCAGACATAGCCCTGAGTAGGATAAAAACTGGTTACAAAAGGAGTTTCCTCTCTTCCTTCTTAGTTAAATATGTTTCATGCCAAAACAATAAGAAAGATTTGTAAAAGAAGAAAATAAAAAGAGGACAATGGTAGAGAAAGAAGTCTTATCTAGTCTTTTTGATTTTATTGATCTGCCTATTATGAATGTATCATTATTGGACAAGATAGAACACATGCATTATAACTCTGTCTAGGATTTCCCATATAGCTATGGAAATCCTGAGTGTCTCATTTTTTATATATATAAAATGACCCACAGATTAAATACAAATGAGGCGGTTTTCTTTTTATTCTTTACTCTCAATTTTTTCTTTCTCCATTCTCTGAATTCCTCTCTCTCTCTCTCTCTCTCTCTCTCTCTCTCTCTCTCTCCACATTCAACTGTCTTCTCAAAATTTATTTCCATTTCTCATTTGAGAATAAGTAACAGTCTGATTTTGGTCCTAATGATTTAAGTCAGAGAGAATGTTTAGCCAATCAAAGAAATTGAGGACTTGCTGGGCCCCATGCTTGTCCCAATTCAACAAATGTGTAATCTGTGCAATGGTCTGCCTAGCTGCTTGAGAGGAACCAATCAGGATTGGGGTCAGCCAGGCCCTTGTAAGCAATGTGGACTGATTAGCTCAGTGGTATTCTGTCATTATTCTTGCTCTTTTTATAGGCTCTATGTGACCCCTAAAAGGAAATCATGAAGTACAATGACATTTCATGAATATAATTAGAAAATGAAAATATTTAGCTAAATCAATACTTAAAAGTTCTCACATGCACAATAATGTCATTTAATTTCTGTTAACATTATATATCACATTAAGGTCTTCATATCAGTTATACAATAAGAATTTGTTAGCATGGCCTATTAAAAAGAGTGTTAAACTTGAAGTCAGTAGACCTATGTTCAAGTCCAAATCTCAACTCTAATACTAAACAACTCTGTGATCCTGAGTATGACACCAACTATTTCAACTTAATTTTCCTGAGCTGTAAGGGGAAAGGAGGGCAGCTTGGTGGTGTAGTGGATAGTGTGCTGGGTCTGGAGTCAGGAAGACTCATCTTCCAGAGTTCAAATCTGCCCTGACACTTACTAGTTGTGTGACACTAAGCAAGCCATTTAATTCTATTTGCCTCAGTTTCCTCATCTATAAAATGAACTGGAGAAGGGAACAGCAAACCACTCCATTATCTTTGTCAAGAAATCCCAAATGGGGTCAAGAAGAGTTGACTAAGAACAACAGGAGTGGGGTGGGGGTGCAGTGGAGTGGTGGTAATAAATATATTACCTAACTTACAGGATTGTAGCAAGAATTATATGAAATAATGTTTGTGAAAGTATTTTGTAACTATCAAGTGTTGCATAGACTGATCAAAAAGCCTATCAATATATGATAATAGGCTGAACTATAATTTCCTAATGCCTAAGCTATCTCACTATTGTACATTATTTTTGCTTTTAGGGGTTCATTAATTAAAGGAGAAAGCATTTAGAGAACAGTAACTGATGGAGAATTATTCTTGAATCGGGTTCTTTTTCCTTGCATTTTGCCAGAAGACACAGTCTAGACTCTAAGTATAGTCATATCATCTGGGAAAAAAATCAAAGAGTGAGGGGAAAGAGAAAGGAGAGAAGCAAAGAAAAAGAAAAGAGAGATATGAGAAAGTAAAAGATGTTCTTGAAAGAAAGATAATGGACATGTTGATGAAACTATTTACACACTTCAAGATCATGTGCGAAATTCATTTAAAGGCAGTGACATTTTTGTCACAAAAGAGGGTTCAATCAAAGTCTCAAGTGATCAACTACAGAAGTTCCTTTATTTCTATTCAATTGTATGAAATAAACTTATATGTAGAGTAATAAAAAAGAAAAGCGCTAAATTGAAACTAAAGGAATTAGATAAAGCATTCAATAAATGATACATTAGCAGTAGGTAAGTAAAAGTAGAAGAAAAGCAATTTTACAGGGTGAGAAAAAGTTTGAATGTGTACAAGACTGGAAAGATTTCTATCTAATTAAAGTTCAAACCATTCCACTTCTTAAATCTTTAGGAACGAAGTGGCACAATGCATTTTAAGTTCTTCCGTAACATAATTTCTTCTATTTTCTTGACAATAGGACCTTTCTAAGAATAATTCAAAAGAGTCTATGACTTCATTAAAATTATATGAGACTAATGATTTTTTTTACCTTTTATAGAAAAAGGAAGGGAAAGTAGAAATCTGTTGCTGTAGATTAGTTTTTTTAGTTGCGTCTTATTCTTCATGACCCAATTTTGGGGTTATTCTTGGCAAAGATAGTGGAGTGGCTTGTCATTTCCTTCTGCAGCTCATTTTAGAGATGAGAAAACTGAGGCAAACAAGTTTAAATGACTTGTCCAGGGTGACCCAACTAGTAAGTATCTGAGGCTAGATTTGAATTTATGAAGATGAGTCTTCCTGACTCCAGTGCCAGCGTTCTATTCACTATGCCACCTAGCTGAGGAACAATAAATTGTTCACAGAGATCATAGTGAGGTAATTAAATGCATTTTGTTGAAAGTAAGCGATTGTCCAAGTACCATAAGACACAGTGGAACATCCCTGTGTAATTGTAATTTTGATTAATTTGAATTTGGATAAAATACAAATATTCTTCTTTATCTTTTCTGTGGAAAACCACAGGCCATCTTAAATACTACAGCTATGCTTACCTTCACTGCTTCACATTTATGCAGCTCTTTCTCTAGACAGGTAACAGAAGTATTAATTAGCCCCATTTTACATTTGAAGAACTTGGATTCAAAATGGTGATGTAATGTCCAAAGTCATAGAACTAGGAAGTGCTATCATGTATTCAAACTTACACCTCCCAACTCCATGCCCAGGACTTGCCAACACAATGAAAGCTATTTAAGAGGAAAGCCTGTTTCTTTTTTGTCTTTTGTGTGCCCAGTGACTGGAACATAATAGAAACTTAATCAATGTCTGTTGCTTGATTGGATAGTTGCTCCCCTCTACGAGCAGAGGAAGTATGTCCTGATAGAGCTTGTCTCCAAGTCAGGAAGCTCTGGATTTTGGTCCCCTCTCTGATCCATCCTATCTCTGTGACCTTGGGCAAGTCCCCAGATCTCAGGGTCTCAGCAGTGCTCTCAGATTCTAACTTCCAGAGTAGGTATGAATATACACTGGTGGAAGGAATTTACTCACTGAAATTTCTTTATACCAAAGTCATCTGTGTTTTAATCCGTAAATTTAAAAAAACCCCCACAAATCAAAGAATTTTGAAAAACTGATTTTGTCCATATTTGTTTAAAACTTTTCCATGACAGAATTGGATCTAAAATCATTCGGGAATTTTTGGAAAGTCCTTTCTATGAAATTTGCACTTAATGAATCAATATAGGCTAAATCCCATTTTAGTAATCTCAAATTGCTTCTGCAATTTCAGGAAATGAATTCCCTCCTTATTTATTTGCTTTCTATAAGTGCAATGTTTTATGTGGGTGGGACTTAACTTATTTTTAACACACACCTTGAAATGATAATAGACACTTGTGGAAAGGGAAAATGAGAACTGAGATACCATTGTAGAATATAAAATACTCTATGTCTAACTAGAAGACATTTATTTTATTTATGTATTACCTGGTACCCATGAGTATAAAGCCAACTTATGTAAATCATGTCAGCCATCTATAGTTATCTATTTTCAAGTTCATATGGTTTAAATTAAGGATAAGAGCTTATTACAGATCCTCATAAACGATTTCACCATTCAATTCATTACACAAATTATGACCCTTAATAAGAATGCTTTGTCTTTTAAATGTTCTATTATTCCCACTTTGCATATATATGTATATATACACAATGCAAATACACACATGTGTATACATACATATATGTACACCTGTGTGTGTACACATATATACATACACACAAGTCCTTTTATGTATTACTTTATTCTGAATGTCTTTCAGGGCTCCAAGTCTGACTGATGTAAGATGTTATTTTGAACATGCCGAAGCATCTAAACGGCTCTCGTCTTTTCTTTTCAGTGTGCATTCCTTGATAAGTGGCAAAGCTTCCCACTTATCAGTCACTCAAAGTGACTGAGGCTGTCAGTTGTGTACAAAGCGCAATCAGTTTGGAAGCAGAGACACCAGCATTTTTCTTCTCAGCTTGAAGCAAACACGTTTTGACTGCTAGTCATTCAATTTTAAATCATCCTCAATTAGGGGCGGATGAAGATATAAAGAAAACACATCCTAAACACCTCCACCAGCCAACAGAAAAATGTTATTGTTATCTCTTGATTTATATTTCTGCAGCACTAGTCCTCTCCTTCTTCTTTTTTTTCCCTGACTGTGTGACACTGGCACTCCTGACTATACACTCTCTGTCATGAAAAGACTGTAATAATATATTATACTAACACTTTTGAACCTGAAACTAATTCTGCTCATATTTTGCTTTGCCCTTCATCTCAAACCATGCCCTGGCCATGATTATGAAGTATTTTCTAAAAACAAAACTCATTTCATTAAAAAAAAAAAAACTTAGTTCTTCTGTTACGAGTGATCCACTTAAAAAAATCAATGCAAGTATAAAAGGCCGCAGAATAATGGATAAGAAGAGCAGCTAAGTTAGGGAGAGGAAGGCAATAGAGGAGGGAGGAAAGAAATAAAAGGCCTGATCATAGGGGAGAAAGAACTGGTGGCTGACTGAAGAAGGCTGCTGAGCAGTGGGTGTGAGTGCGGGGGTGGAGAGGAGGGATAAAAGTAGAGAGTGAGTGAAAGAGAAGCTGGCATTTGAGAGCTATATTGAGGTTGTAATGGAAGGGGGGTAAAGAAAGAAAGAGACTGGCAATAAAAAGACAGAATAGACACATCAGGAGAAAGGAACAAGAGAGTCAGGAAGACAGACAGATGTGCTCACATGCAGAAGCATGCAATTCAATTCTACAAACTTTTACCTATTTTGTATAGTATTTTACTATATGCTGGAGGAGAAAACAAAGTTTCAATGAGGCACTGGACCCGGTTGTCATGGATCATGCATGTACCAGATGTAAAAAAAAAAATCAACGACTGATAGCATGCCAAAGAACCTAAACATAGGGGGCCCAGTTGCATTAAAGTATATTGTACTTTTTCCCTTTTTTTTCTTTCATAGAATGTGAAATGGCTGCAAATTATGGAACCACAATCTCCAAAATAATAAAAATTGTGTGGTGCCCAAAGGGCAGTGGAAAGATGCACGCTGTGTTTAAATAGGCTACACCATATTATCAAGAGCAAATTGTGCTTGCCTGCAACACCCCCTTCCCAGCATACATATCATAAATGAGTTCATCAAAAAGATGATAACCAGAAAAGGAGGTGGGCTAGTCATGTAGATAGAACAAGGATAACAGATGGGCAGCTTGAATGTAGCATTTATATCCACAAAACTTGGAGACCTAGAGAGTCATGTAGGGGAATGTTGGGTGTGGACGCCCTGGGGAAGACTTATGCATAAGAACCACACAGGATGAGGGGGTGTGAACAGATTACAATCTGCAACTCTGGAGGGAGTACTCACACTGATGAGATCATAGATTCATTGATGTATTGAAAATTGCAAAGCATTATTTCCCAAATAAGATTATTAATGTAAATCACCTAAAATTGAGGGGAAAATCTTTCTATATATAAGCTCACATAAACTCATAACCATAGATCTGTATAGAAATGTTCTTGTAGAATGCCAAAACTAATTTGTTAGTCTACTGTTCCCATTTTTTTTTTTTTTGATCTAGTTAGGTGGCACAATAGAAAGAGTGTTGAGCTTGGAGTGAGGAAGATTTTGTATCCTGTCTAAGACACTGTATGCGTGACTGTGGTTGAGTCACTAAATATCTAAATTACCACAACAATTCTAGTTATTAGCTACTATAGATATGGCAGTGATTGAATTACCCTAAAGGATTATGAGAACCATTTTAACATGTATTTGCTTTCCTAACAGTACACCCACATATACTTAAAAACCAGCCTGAATCTTAATGTAAGTGTGGATTTCTACCTCTACCCCAATTAATCAATCAACTAACAAAAATTTGGTTTTAATGGGATTTTTCTATAAGTTCTTCATAGTACATGGCCAAATCTTAATCAATTTGAAAGGGTCATAGGACTTTTGACCATTGGGGAAAAAAGCAGATGATGCCACAAAGAAACCCATCTTGTGCGTGGTTCAAAAATCAGGTCACATTTCTTGGGCTAAATACTTTTGAAGTGCTTATTCCATCTATGAATTCAGTCTAACAGTGCAGCAGTCCAGCTGTGAAGTTAGGAGTTGAGAATTCTAATTCCACAGTTTGAGCTAAGACTCTGAGAAGCAATCACTCTTAGGGAAGAGTTTTTCTTTCTTTCTCCTTCTCTCCCAAACCCACAATGATCATGTTATTCAGAGAGTAAACCAGTAGCAGACAATTCATCCATAGGACACAACAAGGAAAAATGTGGGCATACATAACAGAAGTGGAGGCTATGAACTCTGCAAAGGCATTGACCCTTCAGTTCTAAAAGAAAGGTATACTATACCTCAGGGGAAATTCATCAGGACTCTGAAGGGAGAAAAGACCTCCCAATAATCAGGACCTATTAGTTACTTTTTTGGCACATGTGTTCTCTATGTATCACTACCGTTATACATAAAGTTCGAGCCCACTCTTCCCAGAGAACTTGTGTGTGTATGGAGAGAATGTGTCCCTAGTTAGGATGAAATATTTTGTGACAACTATTTGTATTATACCTCATTAATAAATCCTTTTTCCAAAGGCTAACTGATGGGTACTGAATAAATGGAGCACATTGATAGAAATTTGTGGGTAATAGCACAGGAAACATAGCCCCTCAGGATTATCCCTGGAATCTCAAGTTTCTGGGGAACAAATTGGAAAGTATTGAAGAGCTTCCAGACATAGGTACACTAATAGCAAAGAGAAGTTATAACCTACAGTCTGACAATGAAGACAGGAAGATTACAAGAGACTAGATATCTAAAATAAACATAGTATCTGGAGGTTATTTAATACTGGGGCAAACAGCCCTAAACACTTCATTTATCCTGATAGATCGTGCATCATTTATACAATAAATGGCATCCATATTGATGACATATGAAAATATTGTGATTGTTGTCTTTATTAGAATGTAGACATATTTCAGAATGATTCCCATTTTTGATGGCTAAAATTAAACACATTTTGCTACCTAAAAGTTAAACTTCAAATTATATGGAATTTCCCTTATGTAAAATAAATCATTTCCTGCTGACATCAAACAAATGAGGAACTATTATATTTTACATTTTAAAAACTAAAAGTTAGCACGCATGCACAGAATACTGTTAATAAGAGAGCTGTCCCCCCTTCCTTGATTTGAAATAGAAAGGTAAGCTGAAATTTTAAAATTTATTTTTAAAAATTATAATTCCTATTTAACAGCTGACTCCTACTTACCTACTGTGGTAAGACCAAGCATCTCATTTCTTAGAGATACTCTAAATTCAATTACTCATCACTAGTAAGAGAAATTGAGAAGCAGATGTAGGGAAGAAGAGAATAAGGTAATATAGTTTTGGACTTCCTAACCCATCACCAGGCAAATGAACAGGTGCCATTCTGTATAGGTAAAGGGGAATTCTCACTGAGAATTGCCTATACTTTGGAAACACAGGTCAACTTAAAAATGTTATTCACAGGTCCATCAAATTGATGATTATAATGAATAACTCTAACTGCATAATAATAGAAAATTTATGATTTCCGTGAGGACTATGACACCTTCTAGGGAATCCCAGCCAAAAGGGTGTGGTCAAGGACACAACTATAAGCATGCTGATAAAAAGTACCAAATTGCCTAGAATGCTATAAGACAGTAGTTACCTATTTTCTTTCTTTCTACCTATTTCTCTAACTAGTTTCTTAAACTTTCATAGTTACTTCAATTATGTGGGAGAATATGTCATCTATTATCTTCTTTTATCAAATATATTTATAGACATTATATGCTACATACATATATATACAGTAGGCAGATAAATATTTTCCATGATGAGATAATTCTATTTTTTTCAATTTTCTTGTAATGACACAGGGCTGAACTATCCCTGAGGAAAGCGTGAAGACATTATGAAGTTATAAAAATTTCATCATTCCTTGGGTAAAACCAAGATATTCTTTCCCTTTCCCCTTCTCTTTTTCCTACTTTGTCCAAAATAGGAAAGGCTAAAAAGTGCAGTGATCAATTCCCAATCATTTGACATGACCACTTTCAAGACGTTTTGGAGAATGTTGTCAAGCTCTAAACCATGAATAATTCATTGATGTAAGAGCTGAAGTAAATTTGCAGTGTATTAGCTACTCATGATATTTGTCACATTACTACCTTTATGTAAATCCATTAACATTCATTTTTTATTTTGTTTGAACTTTGCATGTGGGTATATGTATGATAAAGGAGGAATAGTTTAATGACCAGAGATACAGGTCTTTCCTAAAAGACTTCTTGGACAGAATGCTACAGTAACATACACACACATATACACCTCCAGATGCTTCAGGAAAGTGGGGGTGTGGTGAGAGACAAAGAGTAATTTCATTCTAAGTATAGATTTTTCCAAATTCATTTTTCCCCAGGAGTTTATCTGAACATGGGTGGGTGGACTCTATTCTCATAACTGATGGTATGTCATCTAAAGAGTTTCTGTGAGAAACAATTGTTTCAACTTTTTGAGACAGTCTCAGTTGTTTGGGAAAAGGTTGTAAAGTCATGGGAAAAACTGTTGTCTGACTGCATTTTGGGCCCATTTCAGTAAATTCAGTATGCCCATGTTTACAAGTTGCAGAAAAACAGCTGTTCCTGACACATGATGAATTTGGACAAAATGTCCCCAACTCTAAAGCCTATTGAGTATGTCTCCACAATTTCAGTTTACAAATTGATCATCTTCCTTTAAACGATTACAGTAAGAAAATGCAAAACAAATTGTCAAACAAGGTAATATATGTAAAGTGCTTTGTATACTCTGAAACACTATCTCAATGCCTGCTGATATAACACACATGTAATATATATATATATATATATAATTTTTACATATATGTACATATTAATTTTAGTAACAGCCAGTATGACTTAAGACAAGCTTTAAAATGTGATGAACTTCAGTTTACTCAACAGTAAAATGAAGGGAGTGACTTGATAATGTTGAAAGTCACTTCTCACTAAAAAATAGTATGCACCTGTAAGCACACATGAAAGAGAAGCCCTAGGCCAAAAAAAAAGTTTTCCTCTGGTATCTCAACTTATACTTCTCTGGATTTTTCCCATTCTTATAATATATACTATGCCCTAAGGTACCCATTGCTTTCATATTATGCCTACTGTTAAGTTATATCTTCTCTCATTTGCCAAAATAGGATAGTCTAATAACTCTATTCATGATTTCAGAATGTTAGACTATTTGGTTGGTATAGAGATCGTTTCATTTTTTGTACATGTATCCCTAATACCTAGCACAGTGCCTGGCACAAAATAATCACTTAAATAATTGTTGATTTTTAGATTATGACACTTTCAACATATTAGCTATCTCTTCTAGGAATATTTTTACTTTAAACAAAGATGACTTTATAAGGAATTAATAAAAAAGGAATTAATCACTAAGAGAAGAAATATTTTTAGGTATATTAGATATATTTAAGGAGTCTTCTTGAAATTTCTTAAACTACATCATATAGACTGCCTCCTATTCTATCTATTTATTAAGGCCATGCCTCCTACTTAACTGATATATACTCATGTAGCTATGATTTTCATATTTCTTTCAGAATTGATTTTCAGTCTTTAGGCCAAATTTTATATTTATCTTTTAAAAATACACTTTCCCTCTAGTGATCTATCTAAAAACATAATTTTTCATGTAAATTTTCACTGATTTGTGTGTTGAGTGGTTCCATCATGTACTCTTAAAATAAGTACTGGTATCTTTAAAAATATCTAATACAAATGGAAATTTTAGGGGCAGCCTGGTATCACAGCAAGTAAGAGCACCAGCCCCAGTGTTGGGGATTGAATCCGAGCTCAGATACTTAGCACCAGACCCAGAAATAACTGGTTGTGTAACCTTGAGCGCGTTACTTAACCCCAATTGCTTTAAAAAGAAAAAAAAAAAACAAATGGAAATTTTACTAAAATGGTCTTTAAAGGGAAGGAGTTATTTTGGATAAGGATTGTTTTGCTGTTTCACCAATAAATCCACCATTCTTTTTTTTTTTTTTTGCCTTTTGGAAGGCAATTTGGGTTAAAAAACTTGCCCAAGGTTACATGGCTAGTTTTGTTTGTTTGTTTGTTTGTTTGTTTTGTGGGGGTGTTAAGTGTCTGAGGCAGGAACTGAACTTTGGTCCTCCAGACTCCGTAGCCGTTGCTTTACTCACTGCGCCACCTACCCACCCCCAAATCCACCATTCTTTAAAGAGCTATATATGATTACTGGTTTTACTTTTAGCAATATTGACTAAGCTTTTTAATCCTTAGCTTTGAGTAGAACCATTTGATACCTTAGGAGGCGTTGAAGGAAAAGTTTCTGTCTATTTAAAAGCATTGAATTTTAGTCAGTTGATAACTATTTATTAAACACCTACTACATGTCAAATACTATACAAGATAGACTCTGGCTTTCAAAAACTCACAATCTAATAGGAAAGATGACACACAAAGAACTGTGTACAAACATGCTATGGGAAAAATCAGAGGTAATCAACTGAAGGAAGGCCCTGGAATGAAGAAGAATTGGGAAAGGCTTCTTGTAGATGATCATATTTTATTTTGGACTTGAAAAAAGGCAGGGAAACCAGGAGGGAGAGGTAAAGGTAGGGAGAACATTCTAGGCATGGGAAGCAGACAGTGGAAATGACTGGATCTGAGAGATAAGAATATTGTTTGAAGAGTAGCAAAGAGGCCAGTGTCACTATAATGAAGAGTATGGTGGGTATGAGACATAAGAATGCAGGAAAGGTATGCTTGGAGGGGAGGGGGGTGTAGTGTTAATAGAACAGGCAGATCTTCCCCACCCATTAACAGACCTATGTGACCTGCTTTCAGCTCTGGTCCAGCTCACAGCTGTGATACAGCCTGAATCTCCTGGAGCCCAGTGTGAGAGGAATTTGACCAGCAGAGCAGAAAGCAGAAGAAACAGAGCAGGAGAGGCATAACAGAGAGCAGAGGGAGGACTTGCCTAGGGGAATTTGTTTGTGGGGAGGCCTAACAGAAAGAATGCTTAAGATGTTGGTGCTCTCTGGGTTAGTGATGAGTACCTTGCTAAATCTTACCTCCTGGTCCTCCTAATAGTGATGTTCCAAATGAATATTTTTCTTTTGCCTTTGAGGAAGAAAATTTAGTATATTTTGTGAATTTATGCTGCAATTATACATGCATATTTGTAGCAGCTGCTATGGGTATCACACTGGCATTATAGGGAGCTAGGATGTAAAGACTTTTGAATGTCAAACATTTATATTTAATTCTAGAGGTAATAGGGAGTTACTAGAGTTTATTAAGTGTGTGTGTGTGGGGGGGGGGTGGTGACATGATTAGATCTTCACTTAAGGAAAATCACTTTGGTGGCTGAATTGAGGACAGAGTGGAATGGGAAGAGACTTGTGGAAGACAGACCAACCAGGAAGTTATTGTAATAGTCTAGCTGTGAGGACATTAGCCTGCATGAGGATGGTGGCAGTATCAAAGGAGAGGAGGTGGAGGATTTGAGAGATGTTGCAAAGGTGAAATTGACAGGTCTTGGTAATGATTGTTTTGATATAGGAGTAAGAGCTACTGAGGACTCAAGGAGGATGCTTATGTTTTGAACCTAGGGGACTGGGAACATGGTCGTACCCTCAAAAGTAATAGGAAGTCTGGAAGTGGGGAAGTCTTAGGGAGAAGATAAGTTTAGTTTTGTATGTTATGCTTTAGGATATTCAGGTCAACATGTCTAATAGGCAAATGGAGATACAAGGTTTGAGACAGAAGACATGAGTTCAAATCTTGACTCTCCTATTTGTTCTCCTTGTCTTCTCTGGGCCAAAGTTCTTTATCTATAAAATGTATGGCTTGGACTGAATGGCCTCGAAGGTCCCTTCCAGCTCTAAATCTATGTTAATGCAATGCTAGGATTCTTTTCAAACTGTGGTTTCTTTTCTCCAATTAAAGTTCTGTTCCCACTGAAGGGAGGTAGTAAAAGAGGAGGGGAAAAGGTGACTTAAAGTTGCTTCTCTTTAGTACTACACTAATATTACTTTTACACACCTAATATTATTCTTTCTTTACTTCAAAGGAACAAATATATACTGTGAACCCTGGTGGTATATTTTATTCCATGTGGCAGACACATCAGTTGGCATTCAAATAGTTAATTCATCTTTCTTCTACATGTTGCAGTGCTAACTTGATTGTAAGGTATTTATATTTTTTATTTCTAACTCCTCAAACAGACAAGGTTACTTTGGAATCTCTTTTGTATGTGTGTGTGTGTGTGCATGTGCATATGTGTGTGTGTGTGTGTGCCTTGTTTGGGTTGATGGAGGTAAAATATGTTTCAATCATACCATGTTTGATGAAAAAAATTTATCAATCAGCAGATCAGTCAATGTTAAAAAAAACTTTACCTTTCAGTTATACTTTTCAAAATAACATTCAATGGATTTCTTTCTCCGTAATAATTTATCAAGAATTTCTGATACTCTAATGAGCTCAGAGAACTCTGACTCAAATAAAGTGAATCCCTTGTAATAAATAGATTTTGATCGTGACTACAACCTAAATCATGCAGTTGCACACAAGTGAAGCAGCATTTTTTTGTCCTGGTAGAACTAATACCTGGCCAGATTAAAAAAAAAAAGTCAAGAGAAGTTGGTGTAAAAACTGAAAAGAACAACTTTATACCATTCTGCTGAAAATGCTAGAGCACTGGATTAGAAGTCAGGGGATATGTGTTCCCATTCTACTGCTAATTGGTTGAATGGCCTTGGAACAAAAACATCCAACCCAACAGACAAAAAAGCCCAACCTCTCTGAGGTACAGAACGATTAGGCTCTGAAATGAGAAGGGTGGATTAAGCAATCTCTAAGAACACTTTCACCTTAAAATTCAATGAAACTAAAAATCTGAACCCAAGATTCTTGGTATATAAAAGATCTTTGGATCTTCTTTTATGTTTTCCTTCCTGTATCAATGAACATTCCACGGTAAATATCTCATTAAAAGTGAAGTAGAAAGAAGAGGTTTTTCTCCCTATATTAACACACACACACACACACACACACACACAAACACATTCACACTTCCCCCCTTACAGTAGAGTTGGAAGGGATCTTCCCACCAGAGAATACTGGACAGTGGTCACCTAGCCTCTTCTTGAAGAACTTCAATGAGGAAGAACATTCACTGGATGAGAAATCCTCCTGTCCCATCACTGCTCATCTCTTGCACTCCATTTCTTGAAATCTCATCATCTGCCAACTTGCCTCCCAGTCATAGGTTGCTAAAGGAAGTAGCACAACTAAATTGACTGAGTATAGTACAAATTATTGTTATCTAACCTTAACCTGGCCCTCATGGTGGCAAGGTAATCCTTTATTCCTCCTTAATTGATTCCTTTTCCCACTCCCCCAAGAAGCTTATCCAATCCCTCTCTGACTCTTTTCACTCCTTGCCTCACCCACTCAATTAAATTATTTTCCCTCTTGCTTTACTGAGAAAATGGTCTATTCAGAATGAACTTTCCCCATTTATCTTTCTCTCAAAATACCCTGACATTATACCCCACTCTCTCATCACTTCCCTAGGCTCTGCTAATAAGGAGATACTCTTCCTTGCAAAGCTCAATTCCTCTACAGGCATCCTTAATCCCATACCCTTTAATCTTCTCCAGAAAAACTGTCCCCTTATTTCTCTCCTCTCAATTTTCAACCCCTTTCTATTTCTTGTTCCCTTTTCTGTTATCTCCAACATATTTGAGCATCCACCATTGTTAAAAACAAACAACAACAACCCCTTCACTGGATCCTACTATCCATCTCCTCAAGCTACTGCTCTATGTCTCTCCTCTCTTTCTCAAATTCCTGGGGGTGAAAACAGAAGCTATCTATATTTCCTCCTCTTCCGTTCTGACTTGTTCTTTTAACTAGACCTGCTTCTTCCAGGTTGTCAATGATCTCTTAATGGACAATACTGATGTATCTTTTCTTACTTTTTATCTTTCTGTACTTCTCTACTATATTGAACACTGTTAACCTGCCTCTTCTGCTGCATGATTTCTGTTCTCAGGGTTTTCTTGACCATACTCTCTCATGATTCTTTTTTTTTCCTTACCTGTCTTACTGCTTTTCCATTTTCTTTGCAGGTTCAGCATACGTATCATGCCCCCAGTTGTATGTATATACTATGTAACTTAAAGCTTTGTCCTGAACCCTCTTTTCTTCTCTCTCTGATTTTATATTATAGTTGCCTTCCACTAAAAAACCCAGATCTGTTTCTTACAAACTATTGTATAATCATGCCTCTACCATTATATACTTGTGAAGTTTTTTTCTAAGTCAAGTGAAAGATTTTATCGTAATTCCTGTTAAATTTTCTCTTGCTACATTCGTCCCAGTGTCATAAAGAAGACTGCTTTAAAGCTTAAAGATTTCTACTTTTATATAGAATTAAAACCAAGACAGGATTGCTAGTGTATCCTCAGCCTGTTTTTCTTTTGCAGAATGAGAGATAATATTATTCCTAATTCTCCTTGACTATGCATGTCGAAAGGAAAATGTAAGATTTACTTATCATTTGAAATTTTAAGTCACCAAAGATTGATTCTTATTTAACATGTTCATATTTAAAATATCTAAGATAAAGAGGGTTTGTATGGGATACCTGTATAAACTAATGCATACATATTCATATATTTATGCCACTGATAAATTCTTCTTTTCAGATGGGAGCTGACCTTCTAAAACAAATCCATATATAAAGAATCATATAGAGAACAAGAAAAATGTTTATAACCTTCACCCTTCCTTTTATATAACACATCCATTAAGCCAGAAAGCTTTCCTCAGGTTTAATTTGTGAAATTCCTTTGTATCACCTATCAAGAGAAAAATCACATTTTCAAAGAAAACCAGCACTGATTTTTTATGACTTTGGACTTTATAATATGTATCTATCTATCTATCTATCTATCTATCTATCTATCTATCTATCTATCTATCTATCTATCTAGACACACATATTATTATTATTATGGTTAGGAATCATAAAGAGAATTATATAATACTCATGTTTCCAGGGAGTAGTGCAATGTAAAGATTCATCCATTAATATGCATTCATAGTGGTTAATGTTAGAACTTAGAAAGGAAAAAAAAGAAACTTTATATTTCAAAGTAAAAATTAATGAAAACAATGTTAGCTAACCATTGTTCCAATTTAATTCAGTCATAATCCAATGACCATTATATAGTTGCTCTAATTATTTTTTAAAATAAAGTTTTAGTTATTTGTAAATTAGTAGTCATGATTAGAACAATATTTGATGTAAATTCAATTTGCTGTCCACCATTTAAGATGTAATTTATCTTCTTAACCCAAGGGAAAGAGGAAAATCCTTTTTTTTCTTTTTTACAAGTGAAAGATATTATATAGAAATCTGAGTTCTCTACATTTTATTATGTGTTCCAACACATGTGACCAATTATCATCAATATTTCCAGAATTTCCTAGACAGCTTTTTACTAAAGTGAATTATTTAAAATATTCTATCAATATATAAATTATCCACTTGTCTTCCTCAATTATTTTCAAACTTATTAGGAGGTGGGAAAAATTTTGCACAAACACAGCTGAACATTCCATATTCCCAAGTTATTGTTACTTATAGTAGTTTCTTGGACTTTCTTTTTTTGTAAATAGTATTTTATCTTTTCCAATTATATGTAAAGACTGTTTTCCACATTCATTTTTTATAAGATTTTGAGTTTCAATGTTTTTCTCCCCACCCTCTCCCATTGCCTTTCCCCAAGATGGCAAGCAATTAGTAGTTGAAATTTCATAAATATCACTAAACAATAAAATAATGTTTCAATAGCACTCTCCCTAAAATTAGTTGGATTTACTTTTTAGTCTGGTTATTTTTTCCTCATATACTTTCTCTGGATTCTACTAGCAGCTACCTATTCTATGGCATTGGCTTGAGTGAGAGTAGCACCAAATCCTTTTACAGGATTCTTCACCACATCAGAATAATTGGGTCTCAGGGTTAGTATACAAGATCTAAC
Organism: Petaurus breviceps papuanus; assembly: GCF_028583685.1. Taxonomy (NCBI): domain Eukaryota; kingdom Metazoa; phylum Chordata; class Mammalia; order Diprotodontia; family Petauridae; genus Petaurus; species Petaurus breviceps. Next base: position 2,263,904 of record NW_027186546.1, read on the forward strand.
CAAAAATATGTTTTTTTTAAATAAAACCATTAACATATCAATATGGATTAGTTAGCATCACTCAATAAAAGGTAAATAAACACAAAATTATGTCCATGGAAATAATAAAAAGAAAGAAAGCAGTCAACTGATATACACATTCCTTAAATGAAACCTGACTTTCTCTTCTGCGAAAAATATTTATTATTTTCAATACAGTTTGCATGGTATTGGTGAAAAATATTTATTCTTTTCAATGTAGTTTGCAGGTATTGAAAAAGGGCTTCTATCTCTGGTCCCTGTAAATCCTAGTAACATTCTTGTTTGAAGACCTTTGTGCTGTATTTATCTAGATATTTACCTTAGTAATGACCTGTAAATCTGCTAATTAAAATTGGAATGTGGTTTCCCTAGCAGGTCACTGTTTCTTTTAAGAACAGAACAAATCATCCCCAGATGCTACTTCCTGGATTTTTTCCTTCCTTCTTTTTTAAATCAATGAATTAATCAACATTCATTAAATGCCTTCTCTGTGCCAGTCACAGAGCTAAACACTAGGAACACACACAGAGGCCCTCAGGGAGCTCACAATCTAAGTATTAGGACACAGTAGACAGAGCAATGGGTTTGGAATTAGGAAGACTTAACTTTACAATGCTTAGCACAGTGCCTGGTTTGTGCACAAAAGCGCACACACATACACATAAATATGTATATATATATATGTATGTATGTATGTATATAAATAGCTATAATGTTTGCAAAGTCCTGTATCAGTATCTTATTTCATCCTCAGGAAAACCCTAAGAAATGGGTGCTATTTATAAACCTAAATTTAACAGGTGATGAAACTGAGGAAGACAGATATTAAAGGACTTACCCAGGGTCAAAGAGTTAGTAGATGCACTCTGAGTCTGAATTTGAACTCTGTTCTTCCTAACTCCAGGTCTACCATTTTATCCAGTGTGGCCACCCAGTGGCCATAAATGTAGCTCTTTGTTGTTGTTATTAACTATTGAAATCTACACCAAAGCATACACACATATATTATTCATAAACTATAGGCCAGTGAGTTTGACTTTTATTCCTGCCAAAGTTCTAGAAAGTATTATTTAAGAAGGGATGGTTACTGAAAATATAGAAAAGGAAGTAGTGATCAAAAACTTCATACCTTTATCAAGAATATGTTATATGAGTTGTAACACATTTTATCTTTTGGACACACTTCTTTGTACATGTAGTTTAGAGAATACTATATTTTACCTTTATTTTAGAAAAGTATCAGCAAAGTCACACAACTATTCTTGTAAACAAGACATATTCTATGGGAAATATGACAGAAGAGTTAGATTAATTCAGAATTAGATAAATGACAAGTCAAAAAGTAGTTGCTATTGGTTCAATGTAAGATATTGATGCCACTTTTACCAAATTTGTAGACAAGACTAGAAAATACGAATCACATGCTTGATGATAGAACAGATCTAACTCTCATCTCTAATGCATAGGACTTTAAGATCTACATTTTCAGCTGTAGTCCCTCTCCTGAACACCTATTAGACATTTTCAAATGAATGTCCCATGGAAATCTCAAATGTAACATTTCAAAATATAAATCATTTTCTTCATTCACAGGAGTATAGACTTAGATCCAGAAGGGACCTTGGAGATTGTAAATAAAAATCAGCAGGTGGTCAGTCAAATTAAAAAAAAAACACCTTTAGTTTATGCTTTCCAAAGTAATATTTCATGGATTTCTTTCTGCACAATAATTTATCAAGAATCACTGAAATGCTAATGAGCTCTGAGAAACTGAGAAAAATATAGAGAAACTGAGGCCCAAAGAGATAGAGGACTTGCCCAAGGCCATATATGGAACAATTGTCAGAACTGAAATCCAGTCATAGCTCTGACTCCAGTCTATCATTCATTTACACTCTCCTGGTGATAGTTATCTCCTCTGAATTAATTTATCTTCCTATAACCTATCCCAACTCCAATCCATCCATCCATGCAACCATCAAAAACTATTTTCTTAAAGCATAAGTCTGGGCATGTCATTCCACAACTCAATAACTACCACCCTTAGGACCCAATATAAATTTTTCTGTTTGTCATTTAAAACCCTTCACAACCTGGCCCCAACCTACCCTTCTAATCTTCTTACCCTTTAGTCCCCTTCACGAACACTACTGTCCTACCAAATGAGTTTTCTTAACACTTCTCATATATGGTACTCTATCTCCCATTTCTATGCCTTTTCTTTTTTGTCAGCCATCCCATATACCAATAACCTTTCCCACAGAATTATCTTGTGATACCTCGTTTTGAGATGGCTCATTTTGTATGTATCTTTATATGTATATGTTGTCTCCCCTAGCCGTATTGTAAATTCTGCAAGGGCAATGACTGTTCTATATTTGGATTTATAGTACCCTCCACAAGGTAGATACTTAAAAATTCTTGTTGATTCATTTATTGGTTGATAAACTTAAGAGCATCCAAATAGGGGTGACTAGAGTGGTAAAGGACCTCCAGGTCATATCAAATGAAGAATAGTTGAAGAAAATGAGAATGTTGATTAGACAGGAGAAGGGTGTGTGACAGTTGTTTCCTGAAGGTGAGTTACATTTATGAGAGGTTATATATGTTCTTCTGGGGACCCAGAGGGCAGAAGTAGCAAGTTAAAAAGAGAAGAAGTATAGGCTTGATGCAGGGATAATATGAGCTACCCAAAAGTATAATGGGCTACTTGAGACGGAAGTACTCTGTTACCCCTCATTAAGGTCTTCAAGCAAAGGCTGAATGGTCATGGATCAGAAATGACATGGAGGGGATTTTTGATTGATTTATTAGATGAGCTACTCTGAGGACTCTTTGAAGTTCTTGATGGTCATCAATCCTGTGCTCACCATTCCCCAGTGATGGTCAAATTTTTCCAATTGGAAATTGTATTGAATGTCATTTTAACATACAATGCTATTTCTTTCTGATAAATGACCCTGCAGTTTAAAAGCAGATCTACTCTGTTTGAGTTTCTTTGTCTACATTCTTTTGCTTTTGCCTTTTAGACATATTCTTAACATAAATTACAAGAATGCATTTAATCAGATTTACTGAGTAATTTTCTAACATCACTGAAATAAAAAAATGTGGCACTCTTGATTTGCCACAATTCATCTATAGAGCAGAACCATGGAGGCTAGAACACAGGGACCCTTGAAAGCCATCGGGACAACATCTGGTGAGTCAGGGCATAAGTTGTCATTCTGAGGAAAAGTCCAGTTAAATAATATAGACATACAAAGTAGAGTAATCATAGAAACAAGAGGAATATATGGGGTGATCTCTGACCTGGATCTGTTGTTGAAGCAGATTGATTTTATGTTGCTGCTGTAGAAGCTGCTGCTGTTGTCTTGCAATCTGTGGAGAAATTGCACATGAAATTTTTTTTAATCTTAGTTTCTTTATTTAAAAAAAATTACAATTTTTTAAAAGTCAGAGTCTCCCTATTTTGTCCAGAATGGAAGTTTGGTGGAAGTTAATGCCTAATCCCATGACTGGTTGGCTGGGAAGCTTTTATCTGCTTCATTTCATATCTGGGCCAGCTGCTGCTCTTAGGGAGCCTGGTAGGCCCTTATTCTCAAGGGGTCACTTTCTTGAAGCTGGATTTAGTGTGGACACATGATCAGCTGTTGCTGTACAGCATCTCAGAATTCCCGAAGTCAAAAAATCCACCAACATGAGGCTCTCTAGTAGCTGGGATTACATGTGTGTGCCACCACATCTGGCTTGCGTCTTAGTTCTAACACGAGTTGGTAGTCTTCCACTCTGTAAAAGTCCTACTTAACCTTGATTTGAATGATATAAATAGTATGAATGACTACCTAAATTGTCAGGTTTTTTAAGTAATGCCAGTGTTTGGAGGTCTTGGGGACAGTTAATGTTTATGTCGCCCAAAATAAGTGAAGCCTAGAATAATACTAGAGTAAAATATTTAGGAAAAATGGTATTGTCGTTTAGATAGAAATCAAGATGGATGTAATCTCCCTGAGATCAGGAGCATATCTTATTTATCTTTTAGTTCTTCAGAAGAATAATGAATAAAATTACCCTTTGTCAGTGTAAGAAGCAGGCATTGCCACTAACATCATTCAGGATTTTCTTGGCAATTTCAATTAAAACATGTCAGAATCTGGGCAATAGTTACATTTCACTCACATTGCCTTTCTTGTAAGGAAGGTCAGGTCAAATTCTGGTGAATTATCTTTTCAAAGTGGTCCTCCCAATGTTCTAGAGTTTTGGACAACCAGTTCAATCTCATCCACAAAAAGAATGCCAGAAGGTTCTCACCATTTTCTTTTTTCTTTTTTTAAGCAATTGGGGTTAAGTAACTTGCTCAAGGTTACATGGCCAGTTATTTTTGTGTGGGTACTGAGTGTCTGAGGCCGGAACTGATCCCAGGTCTCCCAATGATGGGTCCTGCACTCTTACTCACTGCGCCACCTGGCCGCCCCTGGTTCTCACCATTTTTAAGGAACACCTATTCAATGTATACTTCAGAGATATCAAACTCACTCCCCACTGCCCTTGGAGTTCCACAAGATTCAGATTAAAATGTAACTGGGAAATGTTTAATAAAATATGAATTTGTGGTTTTCTAAATGAATATGTGGCTCGGGATCCATTTCTATTTGAGTTTGACACTACTGATGTGCCCTATACTGCATCTCCTTCAGCACCAGAGCAAATACCTTTGGTAAAAAATACATTTTATCTCAATACATTTCCTGATGTTTATGATCAGACCACCACTGAATAAGGGTTATTCCT
>NW_027186546.1:2268725-2513544 GCF_028583685.1 Petaurus breviceps papuanus
CTGAATAAGGGTTATTCCTGTTAAGCATTTCAGGGAATCTTAAATTACTTTGATGTATTAATAGGAAACACTGGAAAATGATCTATAAGGAGGTGTTTTATTCCACTAAATCAATTATTTTCCCTAATAAAGAAACAATAAGAACAATGGGATATTCCCTTGTACTTCTTTAAATCAATTGTGAAATGTCAAAGATATGGTACGCTAATGAATTTTGTTTGTGAAAGCCTTATTGTTCTCTACTAATAACCTTGTCGAAGATGCCCTTGAGTTGTGTATTGTTGATTTTCATAGATATTTTATATCACTGGGTCATAGAAGTCAGTTGTTTTTGCATACCTTTTTTCAATAATAATGACTACAATTTTTTCTACACCTTGGTATCTTCTCCATTACATACCTTGCAACTCTTAAAATTGTGAAATATGTTTTAGCACTCTCACCATGTCTTTTCCAAAACAAAACTAATCTCTATATAATATATGGATATGTATAAACTACATATGCAATACAGCAGCCTTTTGAAGTTTTATTCTTTTTAGTATCATTTCTTTTTCCCTCATAAGAATATTTGGACTGCTACGTTTGTGATCAAGTGTGGTGTTTCCACTGTCCTTAAGGGTAAAAACAGTTTGCTTTGACAATATTTACATATATTTTCCATTTTTTCTATTTGTTTTCCAGTCTCTCATTTTCATCATCATCATGTTTTGTTGTTGTTCATCCTTATTCTTGATGCGTCTTTGCTTATAGTTTTATTTCTTGCATAGAGTGAAATTTTTTTCTTTTAAAAATCCATTCTGCCATTTTCATGTTATTGGTTTGTTTAGGGCATTTACTTTTTAAATTATGATTGTCAGGTTTATTTTTTCCTCTATTTGATTTAAAGTCCCTTCCTCACAAAAAAATTGCAATTTGACTAATTATTGATTAATTCTTATAATTTTCTAAAACCATTTTATAGTTCTTTAATTTCTTTCATATGGTTATTCAATTTTTCCCCTTTAGTATTTCTTCAATCCTGTCCATTTATGCTTCAACTCTGATTTTGAGAGGAATTTTACCCTTTAAGTTATTTACATTACAGAAGCACATTATTGACTTTTAGGTTACTTGGTTTACTACTCCTTTTTCTGATGTAGAGTGAGAGCAGTAAAGGGCCAGCTGCTGTGGTAAGTAGGGAGAATTTGGTATCATAATGGGGTTGAGTATATATTAATTACTCCCTCTGGTCTGGTTGGTATTGGAAAGCATGAAATTTACTTAGGTTTTTGTTTTCTTTTGTTTTTGCAGGGAGCAAAGTGGAAAGAAGCATTTTCCAGAGTTTGGGAGATGAGATGGCACCCACTGTAAGGAGGGTTGTTTTATCTGGAGTTTTAGCTATTTAAAGTGCAGGGCTGGGCTTCAAGTTATATACTCATCTGCTAGATATAGCTTTTCACAGTAATGACTTGGAATATTAGCAATCTTAGTCCAAGTTGAAGAAGAGTAGAACTAGGCAGCCTAGAAGGAACTATTGATAGTTTTTTTTAAAGCCTTGGCTATATGCTTATTTGTTATTCTTGGGGCTGAGAAGGTGAGTCCTTGCCACCTTTGGCAGAGCTGGGACATGATGGGACAAAAATTTCTGAGGCTTTCGTCCTGCAGGGAAGATGAGGGTAGGAGAGAGCTCTCATTCTCTTCAATTCTGGGATATAAGCAAGCAATTTGGGGGATCTCAGTGGAGTTTCCAAAGTGTGGCAAATAAGTGGGAGAGTCTGGGAGGGTTAGAGACTGAGCTTACACACAATTCTGTATCAGAAAGTCAGCCCCCCAAGGTGAGGTGCATGAGTGGGTTTTTTGGATGAGCTCAGGTCCGCCTAAGCAGCAGCAGGAGATAAAATGAATTTCCAATGACATTTTATTACAGATGAAATAGCTGCTAGAGGATCTCACTCCTTGGTGAGTGAGAGACTGAGAGAGAGAGAGAGAGAGAGAGAGAGAGAGAGAGAGAGACAGACAGACAGACAGACAGACATACAAAAAGAGGAGATTCCATTCCCTCCCAGATTTTTAAGATCCAGACCAATAGGGAACCTCACCCTCTACCCAGCTAAAACAACTCTGAAATCCTTCAAATGTCATATTCACTGAGTCTGGAACCAAATCCTCAAGCAGTTATATAATCATCTGAAGGTTTGGCAGCCAGAGAGCTTAAGCATGAGGGGATAAGGAAAAGCTCTGTTATGTATTAGAGCAGTCATCAGTGCTCTGTAGAAGACATTGCCACAATTTTTACCCCTTGTGCTACAAGGGGAAAGTAAGAAGTAGAATAACCTTCCTAGGAAACATTTAATTATTAGTCCAGTCTTTTCCTCATCTCTGGTGGGGAGGGGGTGTGTGCTGAGAATGCACCATCATAATTACATCCCAAAAGGCCATTCTTTATCTAAAAATGAGGACAAATTTGAACAAGAGTGACTCCTTAACTAAGACTAGACTATCACTACATGTTTCACTCACCTGTTCTTGCTGCTGCTTGGCTAGTTCCATTTGCTGGCGCTGTTTCTCAATTTGGGAGGCAGCCAGTTTCTTCTGTTCATCATGAGCTGCCAGCAGCTGCTCTCGCAAACTGGTCAACTGATTGATCATACCCATGAGCTGCCTCTCTTTCTCAGCAAGGCTTTCTGGAGTTCCTAGTAAGTATACGAAAAAAAAGTATGGGGGAGGAGAAATGAGAAAATGGTAATCATCAATGACAATGAATCTGTAAGCAAGAGAAAATTTCCAATTCCAAAAGCTTTTTAACATCCATATGTATGCACACCTTCCAACTTTATTTTAGAAGACTTTTACTTATCAAATACAATAAATAATATTTGTCATTTTAAAAATACCTTCCCCAATAACATTTTTTTTTGGTCAAAACAATGTTTCACTACCAGTAAATTTAACTTTACAGGATTTACTGCCTGGTCATACAATCTAATTGGTGTATATATATATATAGTTATCATTATATAATGGAAATGTGTAATACAATGAATGCAAACACTTGATAGGGCTGATTGTTTACACTAATCAGTATCTAACTGAAATATATGGGGAGATTGGGGAGTTCAGAAAGATATGACACAATTCCTTTCCCGAAGGACATTATAATTAGTCAAATAAAGTATAAACCTCTGAAAAGTTAAATAATAACAAAATGAATACAATAGCGTGGGATATTATCATATTCTCCTGTGTAAGACTATCTCTTTGAATAAGTAAAATTGAATAAAAGTCTATAAAATGAGAGATAATTAAATCTTGGACCTTTTAGGCAGAAGCTGGTTTAATACTTTTTCCAAAAAAAAAAAAATATATATATATATATGCAAAAAAATTCTCCATAGTTAGAGATAGAAGGATATGAAGGAAAAAATGGAATTTGATTAAAGTGTTTGAATATATTAAACAAATTGAAACTATATATATACATACATACATATATGTACATACATACATACATACATACATATATATATATATATTGATCAGCATATTAAGATGCCTATTGGGTATACAGGAAATGTGAGAATTTAATTGACAACTGAAATAGTATCACATTTAAAAGTTCTGTTAAACCTCACCAGAAACAGTACCACATTTAAGAATTCTGTTAAACCTCATCAGATAGACAAGACCCCTATGGTAAAGTACTAGCAGTAGGAGAGAAAATACTTTTTAATTATAATTTTCACTTCAAATGTAAGACACTAAGCACTATTTTAATAATGCATTTGCCACCTGTACATGTAATTAGATAGAAGGGCCTGTTATAACCCAGTCACCTTTCTCCACCCCACTCCATTCCTTTCTATTTATTCTGAAAAAGCATGTACCTTTCTCAAAGTCTACAGCTATAGTTAGTGGCTTCTAACTTTTACTTGTCTATTAGAGATTAGAATAAAGTCATCAATTCATTTTACATAAACCAGTAAATGAACACCAAGGGAAGACCTATGTATGATTATACATTTATAGAGGGTAGATGGCATATATCTTTGTATTTCTAGATTCTATCATGAGGTGGAATTTAGGCTCTAAATTCAGTAAACATTAAGTGCCTACTAAGGGTCAGACATAATAGTAGGTATTCAGTTAAGGTGTTCACTGATTATATGTCAGGCAGTAAATTTGCTAAAATTTGTATTCATAGCAAAGTAGAATTGATTCAATCATAGTGGCAATTAACATAGCTAGTTTTATTAGATCCCCTTCACTATAAATATTGGTTGCTAAAATATTCTATCAGAAAATACAACAGGAAAAAATGAATGAAGCTTGGTAGTTTATAGTGATACTAGCAATTTCAATAACTAAGTCTACTATCAAATGAAACACTAGCTTAAAAATTATTGGCTAGTTCATAGAGCAAGGTAGCAACATTCTTTATGGCTGTAAAATTAGGTATTACAAGAATTATCTTGTTTTTTACAACCTACTAAAATAACATTCATTAGGAAATAATACAGATAATCTATCCATAATACCTAAACGATATTAGTTAAAAACTTAACAGAAATCTAGTGATAAATACTCCAAATTTAAAGCTAAAAATGCAATGAGCATCGTCATTGTGATAAGACATAGAGAAGGAAAAGGACAAAAAAAAGGAAAAGGCATTTCAAGGATTTAGTTTCAGGTTTGCTAAAGTATCCTATAATTAATCCTAGTCTGCAAAATCTTTTGATTCCCCACTCCTGTCAATAAAAAAACTTCTTTTGAAACCCCTACATATTTTATTTACTTATAAAACAATAAATATGTACATATACTATTGTACTATAATAACATGCATTTAAAATACAAATAGAAATAAAAAGGATACAGTAAAGATGAAATATTTAGAAAATATTTCACAAATGTGAAAAGCTTTTTATTCTCATGAAATATTATTAATAATGACATTTTAGTTTTGGTTTAAAACTCTGTGATATAGCAATTCAAAGTTCTAAGTTCATTTTATTTCAATACTTGGTTTTAATTATCTTCCCTTGGTGTTCATTTACTGGTCATAGTTGAAAAAGGTAACTCAAAAAGATATGTTGATCCAAATGGAAGAAGTGCATTATTGGCTGCACTTACTAAATTGGGACACTCATTTTTCATTCCCATTCATAAATTAGGCAACTAATTTTACTGAAATTCAGCTAGTACATTTCTATCTTCCTTGACATAAGCAAAATTTTCTTACATATTAAACGTAAGTTATTTCTCTTTTGTAATTTTAAGAACTGGGTTCAAAACACACTAACAGTAATTTGGAAGATTTTAAAAATAAGTTGATGAAAATAATATATTCATTAGGAAAAGTAACATTTATTAGATAACCTGGTCATAAGTCCCCTCAAATTAATAAGAACTTAAATAAAGCTAATGATAATGGGCACCCAAAACTTAAAGGTAAAAACGTGATAGGAATATAACTGTTGTTCAGAGATTTAGAGATGAGGCATAAAATAGGATAAAAATCTTGTCTTTTTCCTTCAATTAAATCTTTTATTGATTCTATTCTTTCCATAAAAAAAACAAGTTTATTTATACCTTTTGTGTTCATATCAATTTTTTCTGTAAAGTTCCTATGGGAGGCTGAGAAAATATATTTACTATTTCAATTCAATATCACAGTTTGGATTTATCCAAGTCTGAGAGGAAGAATATTAAAGTATCCCCTTTTTCATTGTATTAATGCACTTTTGTAATTCACTTTTATTTTCTTCAAAAAACTTAGATGTGATACCACTTAGCTCTTATATTTAATGATAGAATTTTTTTTTTCATTGTCTATGGTGACTTTAAAGAATGTAGTTTTCTTATTTGTTTCTCTTGTCATTATAAAATTTTATTGCTCCTTTTTCTAAAATTGTTTTTGAATTTTTAGTCACCTGAGGCTATGTAGGTTTTGTTCCATTCCCTAATTTCCAATCTGTGTTTATGTTTTTAATATTTTACATGCAATATCTGATAGAGAGACCAAGACTCACAATATACAAAATATTCTTTTCCAGTAGTCCTGCACATCTGTGCTATAAGGGTAAAAAGTATATCACATTCTCTGGGACCTTAACTAACTTCTTCAATCAAAATAATTAAATTTCTTTTCAATAAACTTTTCATTATAGTTATTATGTGCTCTTTAGGCCTCTAGGTGATACAGTGGATGGAGCACCAGCCCTGTTATCAAGAGGACCTGAGTTCAAATCCAGCCTCAGACACTTACTAGTTGTATGACCTTGGCCAAATCTCTTAACCTGATTTAGTTCAGTTTCCTCATCTATAAAATAATCTAGAGAAGGAAAGTGCCAAGCAATCTGGTAACTTTTCCAAGAAAACCCCAAATGGGTTTATGGAGAGTAGGACATGCCTGACATGAGTCAAAAACAAAAAGTGTGCTATTTGTTTGACTTCTTTTGGTTCATACCAGTTTATACAAATTTTACCATGTTTCTCAGTATTATTCATATACAAATAAACTTTTGGAATACAACTTCATAACTTGGGAAATAATGGGGAACTATTTATAATTATCTAGGTACATCATTTCATGTTTCTGCTATTTTTGTCTATAATTCATATTATGTGTGCTTTACCCGTATTATCTTGCTAGGTTATAAGTTCAATAAGGCAGAAACCCTAACCTATATAAGCCTTGTATCTCTAATGCCAAGCAAAGGCAACTTCCCAAGGTTCAAAATATCAGCATAGGTGCCCTCCATTTTATTCAGTGAAAAATTTAGAACAGAGAAAATCAAAATATAGCAGAATTCAAAATACAGCATTCACCAAGTATAATTCAATAATCTCCAAGTACTACTCCACCCCTGGACATTATAATTCATTTAGTCAATCCCAAAGACCCTCTTCTCAAATGGAGATTAGTTTCCAATCATAAGTAAAGTACATTCATTTGGTCAATCACAGAGTACAAAAAAGTCAAAAGTTCCCCACCCTTGGATCACAATTGAATCTACCCCAGAGTTACAACAAGCTTAAGCACAGCATTTAATACCCAAAGAGAGGAATTTTCTTCATCTTGACCTGAGGCAAGTTCTCAGCAATCTTTGTTCCTGGGGAGACAAAGCTTAGCAAGGCCACAAGATACATTGCCAGTGTCTTCATTAATGCATTCTCTGTCTGCAGAACAGTCCTAGGACCACTGAAAATATTAGCAAAACCCTCTTCCAGGATTTCTGTAAACATAGAACAAGAAAATCCTTCTTCAGGGCTTCTGAACCAACAGCCAGGTTCCAGGACCTCTGCAACAACAGCACTGTCCTTCACCAGTGGACAGAATTCACTCTCTGTCTGCAGAACAGTTTCAGGAGCTCTGGACCAAGAGAAAGGTTCTAGGACCTCTGCAAAAACAGGACTGTCTTTCACCACTGAACAAATCTAGCAAAACAACATCAAAACAGACAAAGTACCAGCATAACAGCCATGTCTCCTCAGTCCTTGGCAGCTCTGGGTGGCAGCTCTCAAAAGTCCTGGGCAATTCAAACTGGCCCTCAACAATCCTCTCTGTCTCTCTCTGCCTCCAAGATGCTGCTTCCAAAAAGTTCTTCTGCCTCTCTCTTTGCTTGTGTCTCTCTAAATTTATGTCACCAGCTCCTCCCAGTTCAGTACTCTCTTTTCACATCAACAAATCCATCCCACAAGTGGGATTAACAAGCTCTGGGTTTTAACACAATCAATCCAAAAACCAAGCCAATACAGGGGGATCTTTAAATTCCATTACTATTACAGTATCTCTCAGAAGAGGCCAAGCATAGTGCTCTGCACATAAGAGGTACACAATAAGCATTTGTTATACTGTACTACAACAAAGAATCTTTAAGATTAATTTGAAGCAAACTATCTTCTTAAAATAAATGGAAGCTAAATAATTTCTGTATAAACAAGTATTCCCTCCAATACTGAATAGTTTTTCATTTGCCCTGATAATATTTTGAATAACAATGTGACATTCTGAAATTTTTTTTTTCTCTTTAATTTTTGTCTAGAGTTGAGTTTGCTTTCAAGAAGGATTCCACTTATGAAATCTGGGAAGAATATGCAGTACTTCCTTTTGGGAACACTGCCCAGTAGATTGAAAGTATTTCAAATTGAGCCAAATTTTAATTCTTTTGGATTTATTATCAGATTTTTATTGTTGTTGTTAATGATGATGCTACTTTGATAGGTATAGGTTTTCATCAGTTTTCTATCTCCTCCACTCCTTACTGATATCACTAAAGGCCTTCTGCTGGATTTCTGAATATTTTGTGTATACTAAAACAGTACTTTACACTGTTATCTGTTAGTCTTACTACAATCATACTATACTCATACTCTGATCCAGATGGGAACCCAGTTCCATGATGAGCCAAGTCTCTTCCATGGAAGAAATTCAACAAAGCTAACAATGGACTTTTTTTTTTTTTAAATTTAGGAGTTCTTTGCTTAGCCAACATATAAACATAAATAAGCCAACTGTGGAACATCATCATTACCATATCTCCAGAAATTGCATAATATAGTTACTTTCTTCTAAGAACTCATTGCCTCAGTTTTATTTGTATAGTATTTATTATGAGGCAACATTTAAATTAGCTGGCATTTAGTTGTACAACCATGACCACGATATCAATACCATCACCACTTCTACTATTTCTACTACTACTAAATATTTTCCTACTTACAATTCTCTGTGGTTTATTTAATATTTTAATGTTAGTATTCAATTAGTAATTATTTAATTCTAGTATTTGCACTAACACCTGTTACATTTTGGACATTTCTACTTTAAGTTCTAAATAGAAGACTAATAGAATGAATTGAAACAGTTGATGAATAACTATCATTTTTATTATTCTTTTCCCATGGATGGTTATCCAACATAGGCCAATAACATCAGTATTTTATCAATTATATAAATAAGATAAGGATTATATGTGTGGCTATATCTTAGTTGTCATGAACTATATTATTGCAAATATTTGATCATTAATGAAGTTTATAATTCATAGAAATTCTACAAAAAAGATTGTTATATTCACATTAAGGTCAGTTCTCAAAGACAAATAATTATTACATGATTCTGATAACTTTTCTGAGAATTTTATTAAGAATAAAAACTCCGGAATATATTATTAAAAATTAAATATTCTTTATTTTTATAGGTTCAAACATAGTTAATAATACACATTCAATTTACTATGGATAATTTTGGTACAAAGTAGGCAGTATTAAAGGTCATTGTTATTAGTCAGTGCTGGGTTTAGATATATTCATTCAACTTTAATATAATAAAACAAAATAATCTTTGTTGTCTTAAAAATGTTTTTGACCATATTCATCATAAATTCTTAAACCAAAGGGAGAAATCTGTTTAGTAAGACATAGCATTTGTTTGACTCATGAACCATAGAAATTTCTTTCTAAAGTATTTCAGAATGACTTAAAAGCAGCTGATATGCATTTTCAGGCATATGTCCTGAAAATATTTCCTAAGTACTGGACTGATTCCTAGCATGCAGGACAGGTAAGAATTGCCTTAAGGAACTTCATATCTGATTTCCCTTTTAAAATAACCAGTTATGCTATTACACTGATATAAGGAAACTGGCACTTTCCAACTGACCACAGAATGATAACCATTACTGTACTATACTCATTCTCTACTGCCCTAACAGATGCCAAGCTAACTGCTAAAAGCTTATATTCTACGTGCTAGTTTCCTTTCAGTGTCACTGAAACATTTTTAGAGGTAAACTGCTAGTAAACAACTAAGGAGAAGATACTTAGCAAATTAAAATTAATATTTCAATTACGTATTATAGTAGAAGGAGTGCTGGAGTTGGAAGTCAAAGAGAAATTTAGGTTCAAATCCCAGCTCTGACACTATCTGTACTGTATTATAATCTGTGATAACTATAGTGTCTGTTGAGAGTTTTAAATGAGGTGTGTATGTAAAGATCTTTCTAAACTTTAAAACTGCATAAATGACAGTTATAAAATAGTTTTATCATAATTATTATTAATTAGCAATCACCACATAGTTCATTGGTTCTTTAACTGTGACTTTAAAAAATTGTGTGTATATGTATGTGTATTCGCATACACACATATATTTATGTACACTGTGAATTAGGAACAACAGCCTATTATATTAAGCCTATTATACACACAAAGATGCTATGGTTTAGAAAACTTAAGTCACTTGTCTATGGAAACACATCTAAGTTGTGAAGGACGTAGCAGTCAAAGTGAGGTCTTCATGACTCCAGTACTAGCACTTCTATTCCCAATGTCACACTGCTTTGCTAGCAAAATGTTTGATACGTTTCAAGGAATTATTACAAAATTTTAGAATGATAACTATGGCAAAAATATGAAAGTTTGAAAGTGGGATATGTTTAGAAGGAAAGATAATGAGTTCAGGCTTAGGCATGTTGAATTTGTGCCCAAAGCATCTAATTAAAAATAACCAATAGGTCACTAGTGATTTAGGACTGAAGTTCACAGGAGAGGCTGGATATGTATATCAGGGAATCATAAGCATAGAGATGATAGCTTAACTCACTGAACTGATGAGGTTACCAAAAGGAAGAAAATTCAAAGGGAGATGTAAAGATGGTCTGTGAAAGAAACTTGGGAACAGCAGGAGTTAGTGGCCTCATGTAGATGATAATTCAACAAAGGAGACAGAGAAGAACCCTGTCACCAGGGCAGGAGGTGAATAAGGAGAGAATAGTGTCATGGAAATGCAGAGGGGGAAAAGTATGCAGGAGTAAAGAGTGGACAGCAATGTTAAAATGCAGCAGGTTGAGAAGGAGTAGTTCTGAGAAAAGACCCTCAAGATTTAGCAATTAAGAGATCATCCATAACTTTGGAAAGAGCTATTTGGACAGAATGATGTGGCTGAGAGCCAGATTGTAAAGGGTCAAGGAATGAATGAAAAGAGTGAAGTGGGAGAAGCAAGTATAGACAAAATTTTAAATGAATATAGTTGAGAAAGGTAAGACATATATAATAATAATTTGAGGGGATGGTAGCATCTATTGAACATTTGTTAAGGATGGGGGAAACTTGAACACATTTGAAGGTAATAGGGAAGGAATCACTAGAAAGGAAGAAGTTGAGATTTCTAGAGGAGAGAGGACTATTGAAGACATAGTATACTATGTCAAACTATTGTCATGGAGTCCTTTACAATTACAATATTCCTTTAATACCACGACTGGCTCCAGGCAGAAATGATGATAAATTTACTCACATATTTGTTGAATAAATGAATGAGTGAATGAATAAATGAATGAATGAAACAATATAAATATTTGGAAAAATGCAGTCTATTTTCCTCATTATATAAATTTGCTATTCTTTTGTAGTAAGAGAAAATGAAGCTAATGCCTTAACTAGATTCTAATTCTTTAATTCTTTGAACACTTTCAATTCTATTCAATAAACATTTCTAAAGTGCTTACTATTTGGTTATGTGTAAGATAACTCCGCTGGGCTCTCAGAATGTGAATGTGACACATGTACTCTCCTTCTCCTTCAGGAGCATGCTCAGTTGCCATTTTAAGTGACACATAGAAGCTGTGGCAATTGGATAAGAATGCTTCTGGTTTATTATGCCTCATCGATGGGTTGAGTTCCCATATATGACTGATGAGCCAAAATTCCATGGATACACAAAAAAAGGTACTAGCCATCACTTGTCCTTGCAGCTTTGAAGCACTGGGATTCTCTGAGCTATTCAGAGGATCAAATAGGTGATACAATTAACTTCTCCCAGGTGTAGGCTAGGAAAATGTATTTTACCTAGGCAAGTGCTATCTAGGATGGGGCTGCCTACCTTTTGTGTCTTTCCTTTGGTATAGGTCCTAGTGAGAGCTAGAAAGGCTTGATGTCCTAAGGTTGTGGTGGTAACATCTCCCCCAGCAAAGAGCAGTGACTACTGCCATGGTTATGGTTAAGACAGCAGTGGAAGCAACAGTAGGAAGAGTTAGCATCAGAGAAAGAAAACCCACTTGAAAGAAAATGCCCACTTAGCATTTGATTGGACACTAATTAGTAAAGGTAAAGTCTAAACAGTCTTGCAAAACTGTCTCATATCCTAAATAGGGCTTGAATACAAGCCTTCTAACTGGTTTTGTAAATAGTGATGAGTTACTGAATTCTGTTCTAACTATTTTTTATTTATACTTTGATTCTTTTGTGCTTCTCATTACCTTTTCTGTAAAGCATATGTCCCCTAGCCAATTTATATTTGTACACTAAACATTTTGTGTGTGTGTGTGTGTGAATATTAGACTATAATTTTCTATGGAACAGCTAGGATGTGGATGACAGGTCAATGAATGAATGAATGTGAGAATTGGCATAACCAATCCACTCTTATGAAGTCCAGTTTCCCGATCTGTGAACCTCATACAAGATCACATATTCAGGTACAAAGCATGGAGGAGCAAGTGCACAAGTCCCCTATAGGTCCCAGAAACAGTTGGCTCTATTCTCTATTCTAGATAAAGAAGAAAATTGACATTCTTTTTGCTATCAAGGCATTTACAATCAGTGCGATGGGGGGGGGGGAGGTGCTAGGAGGAGCACAACACATTTTATTTTTAAATTAGTCGAGTATAAGGAATGTGGAATGGAATAAGAGAGATCTATACAAAAAGGGAGCAGAGATTACTTTAAGCAGGCATATAAAGGGAGGCTTCATAGAGGACACAGCATCTTAGATCTTAAAAGAAGACTTTAGATAGGGCGATATGTAAGGAAGGTATTCCTATGATGGTAGGATTCCATAGGGTCTTTGTGAAAAAGTACTGAGCAAGGGAGCATAGGGCAAGATTAGGAAAGAACTAGTATTCAAATTTGGCTGGAACATAAAACGAATGAAAGAAAGGAAAGAGAATGAAATCAATCCATGCAGCGAAGTGGCACTGTAGATAAAAGTGCCACGTCTGAAGTCAGTAAGACTCATCTTCCTGAGTTCAAATCAAGCCTCAGATACTTACTGACTAAGTGAACCTGGGCAAGTCAAGAGTATAACTTGAGCTCTGGAAAAATGGTTTATGGTCAACATAAGCACTCTTAAAAAGAAGGAAAAAAACCGATTTTTTGATAAAAATACAGTTCAATTTTCAACTACTGAGTAGAATGATTTAATTACAAAATGATTAGCTGAATATCTTTAATGTCATAGACATACTAGCATATATGAATAAGATATGTACTGAAAATTTTATTTGAAAAATCATTAAGAGTAAAACCAAATAAAGTCTGACCCTAAAGTAAATAAGTAAAGACAGAAATTTTAAAATATCCACTAAACAAGAAGATATCTTGGCACATTAGAAAAAGCATTGACTCTGGAGCCACAGGATCTGCCTTCAAATCCTGCCTTTAATACATACCAATTGTATGATAGGTGAACAAGTTACTTAATTCCTATGGGCCTCAGTTTCTTACCTGTAAAAGTACCAGATAGTATGAACCACATGGCCTTTGAAGTTCCTTTCAACTCTTAACCTATGATCCTATTGACTTCATAGTCTCATATTAAAAACCAAATGTCCATGTACATTCCTTTCATTTGCCTCATACAGCAGATGTGAGCTATTGTTCTTCTCCATTTTGGTCAGCATTGCCATGCAAACTTCATTCCAAGCTACTATATAATCATCCAGCCTGAACCCCCAAAACTTGCAATAAAATTAATTTGCCCCTCAAAGTGCAAAACACTATTGTACCCTTTTTCCTTTTTAGTCACCTGTGAACAATGGAAAGTAATTCTAACTGTCACAAGCAGTCAGCAGGAAAAATAATCTAGCCTGCTTTCACAGTTTATTGCCAAACCTGATCCAAACACCTAATAACCATGCTCCTTCCCCACAACAGATCTACAGTTGCCTTAAATGCATTAGAAAGCAGACTTCTGAATAAAACTAGAGAACAATAACTAAACTTGTGCTCCAAATGTAAAGTGCCCCAAACCAAAAATTAAAGACACAGAAACTTCTTTTGTGACTGTACTCCAGTTTCCCATCCTCCCCCTGGGCAAGGCTGAAAGGGTTGCTGAGTTTCTTTAGTGTTAGCTTATCATTGCTGCTGTTTTTGCTTTTAAGTTTGACTTGTGAAGGAAAACGAGGGAGGGGTAAAAATGATTACTCTCCAACAGAATGAGATCACACAGACTTGGAACAGACAATCCTCTCGGCTCTGTATTCTTCATAGGATTTTTGACTCAGTCCAAAAAAGAATGGAGTACCTTTGAAATTACTTTCTAAACTTCAGGAGCTAAAGGGTTGGAGAACAGCTTCTACTTAAAATTAAACATCAAAATGGAAATTTTCAATTCCTGACCTCAGATTTTGCCTTCTATCCTTTTAGGTCACATTTGTTCCAATACATTTCTTTGACTATGATGTGATTTATTATTTTTTTCCATTCATGGTTAATTATAGGCTATTTCTATATACCATTAAGCATTTTTATGAAACAAATATTCAGTCAATTATCTAATTATTCTCAAATTTCCAAACATTCCAAATATGTTAGCACCATGTAGATAGACCCAACATTTAAAAAGTGGCTCCTTAATTTTTTGCCTTTCATTTGGATGTTATGAAACTAAAAAAAACAAACAAACAAAAGCAAAACCTTTACAGAAATAAAACCTGCCACTCTTATTTAATGAGACAATAATGTGTACACATATATGTTTGAGTATTTATATATATTATGTACACTTACATGTCCAAACCTATTTACAATGACACTTTAGACTTATTTATAGCATTTCTGGATAAGATAATTCTCATATGTAATATATCATATGTAATAATGATAAATTATTATCTATTTTTAGTTCAACTCAATTGAAGAAGCATTTATTACATTTCTTCTATGCATGAGTGTTTGAACTAAGTTCCTAAATATATAGAATAACTGTTCTTATCTTTAGTAGAAGCTAATCCTATTTGGAAGAAATCACAATTTTGTATCAGATATAAATAGACAAATACATTTTCCCCTTCCCTTAATTTTGTTGATATAAACTGGACATGAAAACTCAACTGATTACTTCTGTTTTTGAACTTGTTCTCTATTTTAAAAAAATCTGCACAGGATCTTTCTATTAGTTTCATTTAATTACTAATTCAAGTAAAACCAAGCCCTTGTGTACACAATCTTCAAGAATATGTATGTAAAACATTTTGTTATTTCTGTAACATTCATTAATTCTGATTTTGAACACAAACCATATACTTGTGCATTTTCCACATATAGACTTTACGAAAATCATCTTTTCTCATGGAATTTTATTCTTATAGATCATTTAAATAAAGAATTGCAAAAGTCTGAAATGTGAATGTATATCTGTGTCTGTTGATAAGTACATATATATATACACAGAAAAAATATACACATATATATTTGTGTCTATATATGTTATAATATTGATAACCTGCAAAGAAAAAATAAGGGATGGTCTTGATGTCTCTCAAGCTTGAAATGAAAACCACCATTGAAAGAGATTGCAGAAGATAACAGAAAATAATAAAGATGCAGAAGAAAACAAAAGTAGAAGCTCTTTAGCACCATTAAGAAATGTAAATAACATCTTCATTTTGGTACATTTTGGATCAAGATGATCCCAGAGATTTTACCTTTTATTTCTCCAAAGTTCCCTGATCCCATAGCAAGAAGCTTGTCTTTCCAGTCCTTTGATAGGAGCTTTTCAATACTGGGAGTTTCTGTGTGAAGAGGGGGGTGGGGGGGGGGAGGGAAGTAAGAAAATCAACATGACTGTTTTTACAAAAGAGCTCATTAAAAATCTATCTGCTAAAAATAAGGCCATCCCTAACCAGGGCCCCAGTTCATAATGACTTCATCAACAAACTGATAAGAGGGGAGGAAAAAAGAATGCATTTTTGTCACCTGCTGTTTCAAAATCATTAGCTTTTCCCTCTTGCGGAACAAAGCCATACTAATTCTGTATGACAATAGGTACATATAAACCTGCAGTTCATTGTTTTCCAATTTAGTGAACAAGTTCCTGCTTGTCAGTTTCAGGGTGTTAGTCTGCAGTCAAAAAATAATCATGTTGATAAAATGCACAGTAAAAAAAGGTAAAAGAATTAGCACTTAAATCTGCTACATGTAATTATATCCCTCTGTGTGTTTACAATTCCATCCACTTTATAATGTGTGCCTAAACATCGTGGTGTTGGTAAGCACACTAAAGAAAAATTTGCCAGTAACACGAATATTGTAAGCAATTTCCTTAAGTTAGTGTGAAAAAAAAAGCTTCTTTAAAATTGTAAAATCCGGAGAGAAAGTATTTCCTAGAATGGAAACCCATTATTTTGCTCATTTCAGATTTACATCATTCCCTTTAAAAAATGGTGGCAGAAGTATTTAGAGGAAATGCACATTTTAGACCTCAAGATTGTGTATAGGTCTGATATTTGTATCTCAGAAACTCTTGCATTGTAGCCTCTTCTTTTGTGTTCAATCGTAATGTATAAGTAAATATAAATGCTAATAAAATTCAGAAAGAAACATTAAACTCAATTCCAAACAATGTAATTGTATATTCTTGTCAGCGTTTAGATGGATACACAATTACAATGGCTTTCAATACCACGATTAGCACTGCATTCAGTTAGAAAATGGAGTGTACTAAAAGATAAGTGTCCCAGTATGCTCCATCTAAATAACAATACTCACACTTATTATCTGGATCTAAGACATCCACTGCTATTCTCCACATTTGGGTTTATGTGTATTTGTATTTGTTCAGACATTTGTTTACCCCCTACTAGGAGCATAAAGGGAGTACATGTTAACTTATCAAAGGGACCGTCTGGCCTAGGGACCATGTGATTATTAGAAACTGGTTAATTTTCCCCACAGTAAAATGCATTTTAAGGAATCTTCATTATCTCATTTGGTTAACGTTCCTACTTTTTCGGACCCCCAAGTTAAAGCTATCAACAATTAGTGTCCCAAAGTCTGTAAAGAGTTTGCAACAAAACTGCACTGGGATTTGTCATGGAAAAGTAACAATACTTTATAAACATTTCTACCTTTACTTTTAAAAGGTTCATGGAAAATGAGAAACTGAGTTTGACATGCTGTGAATGCACATATATATGCACATACCCTTATATGTGCATTCTTGTGTTTGTATGTACACAATGACCTCTAAAATTTTTAAAAATCAAAATTGTTTCTATCTGTATGTGCAAAAGTCTTCACTACTAAATTATAATCTCTAACATTTTTCTTCAAAATCTGTAACATCTTTTCTTCAATAACCAAATTTCTTTCCTACATTTTTTTTAAATTATAGAGGTGATTTCATAATAATGAGTTAGATAAAATATTGTTCATGGTAAACAAGGCTACTATTCATGATCTTAAATGACTTTACTTTAAACACTTTTTTGTAAATACTCCCAAAGTTTGTACTTTCCCAGTAAACACTTTTTGAAGGAAATCATTTTTAAAACCTATCTGGGTAGGTCAAATAAACATCATCGCTTCTTTCTTTTTTTTCCTAGCACTCTTCAAAAATTTTCGAGGTTCATGTATACAGGGTGCAGTCAATGTGGTATGTGCAATAGAATAACTGTCAGTCATTAAAAGCTAACAAACCTTTGCAAAGCAGGAACGCAGCAATAGAAATTCATTGTGAACTAACAATAGCCTACAGAACCTCCAGGCACCAAAAGCAGACCATTTTACTTTTAAGGCTATTGTCTGCAAAGTCCATGACAAAGTTTTTCCCCTGCAGCTAGACAAAATATTCACTGTAGTGTGTTCATAAAGAAACAGAAGTCTTCTGTCTAAATTGCAGAGTTAAAGGAACAGTAGCCTGATTTCTGAAACCTGCAGAACACTCCAGGTCTCTCTTTTATTGACTATTATAAAGATATAAGTCTTAGTTGTATAACAACTTTATTGAAGTACATTATTTTTTTAAGCCTCAAACAAATGAATGGCCCCTTTAAAAAGACAAACCCTAAAGATACTTGAACACGATATATCAGAAATTATAGTTAAAAATCCATAGATAAATGATGACAAAAATATCAGGATGAGAGAAGGGTCATCATCATCATGAACATTAACATTTCTCAGAACTTTTAAAAGTTTGCAAAATCTTTTACATACATTATCTCTTTTAATTCTCATAACAACTCTCTTAGGAATAAGAGCCTGCTATGGTAAAGAGTTCGGATTCGGGATAAAAGATGCTTCTTTCAAATCCCAATTCAGCTACTTATGACTGGTATGATTTGGGGAATCAATTAATCTTTCTTTTATGATTTTATCATTCTTAGTGTCTACCATGGTGCTTGGCACACAGTAGGCCCTCATTAGATACTAATTGAATTTAACTGAATTTTGTTGAATTGAACTAAATACAATTTAATTCTAGGTGTTAGTTTTCTCAGTGCAAAATGAGGGGATTGTGCTAGATGATTTTCATAGATCCTCTCAGTCTAAAATTTAGTATCCTAAATTTATTAATGAGGAAACTAAATCTCCAAGGAAATATTTTTAACCAGGCTAATGTGTATGTGTGTGTATGTATGTATGTATGTATGTATGTATGTGTGTGTGTGTGTGTGTGCTTTTAAACTCAAGTGGTTCTGACAACACTCTTTTCTTCTCTCTCCTTGTTTTATACTCCTCTCTTAGAATCCCTTCTTGTTGTGCAATTGTGTCTGACTCTTCATGACCTCATTTGGGATTTTCTTGGCAAAGATATTGGAGGAGTTTGCCATTTCCTTCTCCAGCTCATTTTACAGAGGACTTGCCCAGGGTCACTCAGCTAGGAGGTATCTGAGGTCACATTTGAATTCAGGTCTTTCTGCCTCCATATCCAGTGCTCTATCTACTGCTCCAACTAGCTGTCTCTTTAGAATCTCTAGCTCTCTCCAAACCTGAGTACATCCCCACCTTCTATATAAAAATCTTTCTCATTCCCTCAAATCCAGTAGTTATTCCCCCTGCTCTCCAATTATCTTATATCAATGTATTAGTTTTGTATATGTTCATATATGTGTGTGTTGTCTTCCCCTTCCCACAGAACACAAAGTCCTTTCACCTTGCACAATGCCTATCACAGGGCAGATAAAAAACAAAAACACCTCTGATTCATTGGCTCAAAATATAATATTCTAATCACTCAAAATAAAATAAAAACAAATTTCACTATACCGTGTACATGTAAAAGGAATACAGAGAAGCAGACTGGGATAGTGGAAAAGGGGCTAAATTTTGCATCAGTAGTTTAATTGAGACTGAATTTGAATACAAGTCTTTCTACTTCCTGTAGAAATTATAACCACTCTCTCTGGACTTTGGTTTTCTTATCTTTAAAGTGAGGGATATGAACTAGATGGTTTCCTAAATGCATGATATTTTACATTTCTAGTTAGAAAATGGAATGTGGGGCAAGATGGTAGTTGAACTTGTTTTCTAAACAACTCTCCTACCTAATAAGCCCCCCCCCCCAGAAATAAGCATCAACTCTGTAAAAACTAAAACTGAATCCATAAGATGAAAAATAAATGCCATAAAAGCTAAAATCATCATGGAATAATATGTAAGAGCTGAAACACTTAAGTTTCTAGTCTTTTTACCTCAAGGCTTCTGTTTCAAGTCCAGCTCAAATAGCTTATGCCTGATTCTCCTCATGAAATGATTTTGTCTCAACAACCCATATCCTATAGTAGGCTGAAAATACAGGTTCTGTTCAGTCATAAAGAGAGAAAGGGATACAACTTTTGGGTATGTGTAGGAATGTGTATATGCAAGGTGGTGGTGGTGGGGGGGGAAGGCAGAACAGAAGAAGAGAACATAGAAATGGCCAGAGGAAACAGTGCTTCTAAGATCAAAGGAACAGGATCAAGAAAAGTAGTTAGGGTTAGTTCTTTTCACACAGAAAACCATTCTGCATCCCAAATTCCTCAAATAGAGGACACTCAGCCTCAGAGATCTGTGTAGGAAGAGAATTTCTTGTATTAGCAATGGAAAGGATGAATGAGATGAATGAAGGAGTCAGAAACAAGTTACTGGGAATATTAAAAAACAATTAAAAGACAAAAAATTCAAACTCATAAGCATGTGAACTAACAGTGAGACTATAAAAGCAGAAGAAAAAAATGAGTAAAACTACACAAAAGGTCATAACAAATTGAATACATATTATGAAAGAGTGAAGCTGAACCAAGAAGTTCCAGTGATAAAAAGAATTCTAGATATTCTGCAGGCATCAGGGAACAACAGAAAGAAATTTCAGAATTTTTCAAGAGAGAAATAAATATTTGAGAGAAGTCATCAGGGTGGACAGTAGATAAAAAGGTAAGATCAAGTTAAGAAATAACTAAGACAAAAACCAGATTAGATAATTTAGAACACAAGGTGAAAAATCTCTCCAAAGAAATGGATATCCTATATAAAAAGAACTATAGGTTTGAAACTCAAAATTATTTAAGTAGAAAAAAATGGCAAAAAGAAAACTTTGAAAAGATACACAAATTTTATATAAGCTAAAGAACTAATTTTGAAGATAAAGATGATTTGAGGACATTAAATTCATAAAACAAGATAAATAAATTGTAAAACCCAAATATCATGGCATAGGAAAAAATAGCACAACACTATCTAGAACCTTTGAAAAAACAACAACAACATTTTGATTGAGTCCAGAAATGGCTACTTATGAAAACTCACACTCGAAATTACAAAGTTTGTAGTGGTTAATCTTCAAAATCTGAATATAAAACAAAACATTTTAAAAGCAGCAATGAGAAACTCCTTTGGCTATGAAATTTGAATAATGTAAGATGACCTCATAATCCAAGAAATTAGAGAAAATAATAGAATAGGATATTTCAAAAAGTGAAAGAATTCAAACTCCAAGACAAAATAGCATATCCAGAAAATATGACACTTATCACCAATGATGCCCTTCAGAAAAAGAGATATGTTGGAGACATTTTCAGATAAGCAAAAAAATTGCATAAGAAAGAAGTAAGCAAGCATTAAAATTGTAAACACTGCAAAGGAGAAATGCAGGAAAGGTAAATTAGCATAATTATCATGAAAAGACTAAGCAAAGAAATCAATACTCTAATTTTTCTAGACTACCAAAAAAGAAACTGTATCAAGAAGTGAAAGAATGAATAAGGAGGAGTCATAAAGGGAGAAAAAGAGTTTCAATATTGATGGAAATCTTTTTTGTCTTTTTGGAGGGGGGAAGGCAGGACAATTGTGGTTAAGTGACTTGTCCAAGGTCACACAGCTTGTAAGTGTTAAGTATCTGAGGCCACATTTGAACTCAGGTCCTCCTGACTCCAGGGCTGGTGCTCTATTCCCTGCACCACATAGCTACCCCAGATTAAAAGAAATCTTAAAAAGTTGGGTGAAAGAAAGGGGAAAGAACTGAACTAATGTTATGAGAGCTAAATCTCATGCTCCATTATAAGGAAATCAAAACATTCTGGGGGAGATATAAGTAATGATATGTTACTTGAGCATAGAGAACAGTGGAAGGAGAGGAGAAACTAGACATGCTCTATCCCCATCCAACCTAGTTGAAAGTAGAGAAAAGATAAGTTTGGGCAGGAAGCACATGCAAAATGATACTGAGAAGAGTGGAGGGGACGGCCTAGTATGGAGGAGATTGAAGATATGTCTCATTCCAGAAAGTGTAATGAATCAGTGTCATTAAAGAACACTGCCATGGAAGCTAAGCATGGCATAAATCTATGGGAGAGACATTATAGTTTCCCCAACAAAAACTGGGGTAAATCAAGGATGTTACTTCCCTCCTATCATTTTACATGATTCTAAATACACTAAGCATATCAATGACTAGAGGAAAAAAAGTAAGTGTACTAAAGAGAAGCTAGAATTGTCCCTATTTGCAGATGACAAAATGGTTTACTTAGAAAATTCCTGAGACTCAGCAAAGACACAGGCAATTAATAGGTCCAATAAAGAATGTTACAAAATAAATCTATGAAACTTCTCAGTCCTTCTATATAGCAATAAAACAAACAAGGATGAAATGATAGAAAGGGAAATTCCATTTAAAAACAAATTCAAAATAAATAAAATAGCTGGCAACAATCTACCAAGACAGTGAGGACACATAAATACAATTATATACCACTTTTTTTTCACAGTAAAAAGGAAAACAAAATTATTCTAGGGGATCTTTTTTGTTTATGAATGAGTCATCTTCACATAATAAAATGAAAAAAAATGAAAACCAAAATTAATTTATAGTTTTAGTGTTAAACCAAACTGACAAAGTGTTACTTTATAGGGCAACAGAAAATAACAAAATTCATTTGAAGTAATGATACAAATATAGCTCTTTAGAATTTCAAAGTCAATATACAATACTTAATTTTTTGATCAATATAAAAATGCAAGAGAACATACAGGGAACATATTACTTTAATGTTCCCATTTTCCAAATGAAACAATAAGATTCAGATAAGTTATGTGAGTAGCTCAAAGCAAGTTAAGGAAAAAATTCAAATATGACTACATTCTAACCTCTAAAGATCATACTTTCTTTTTGTGGGTGTCATACTAGGGAAGCATTAGATTTTTCAACAAATATCTACTGTGTGTATCTATTAAAAGTCAAAAACAAAGTAAGATATTATGGCTAGCTAATGTTTCAATCAGATTCTACTAGTGCATGAAATGAGCTGAGAATAATGAATGCAATGGATGGTCATGTTATCAATGACCAAATTTTTCCTATGAACAGTAAAGATCTCAGTTGGAAATTCATGATTAGAGACTTGAAAGGCCAAATGGCAAAATCCCAATAGGAACAATGCATCTGTTCATTAATGTGTGAACATGAGTAATATGAAATTTTAACACAACCATAAGCCCTGTTGCAATGCTGATGGTGTAAGATGGAGTGTAGCGATCTAATAAACATCCTGTGTTCTGAAATGCTGTATGCTAATTTTGTTCAAAGGAGGAAAAAAAAGAGAAGATAAGAAGCAAAAGGAGGAAGAAGAGAAGGAGGAAAAAAAAGGAGGAAGAAAAGGAGGAAAAGGTGAAGTTAGTGGTATTAGTGGTAGTAATAGGGGAGTTGTATTTAGGGGAGGGCTATACATATATGTGTGACTATGTGTGCATACATATATATTTATATAGTATATATACATTATACACACACATATAAGATACAAAAACACACAAATACACCCTATTAAAATACTACTCTAGTCATCATGGCATAAGGGTGGCTCTAGGTTTTTGAAAGCTAAACTGACAGACCAGAAATACTAGGTTATACAAGACTAGAACTCCTTCTAAAATAGCCTTCACTTCCTTCTCACCTACCTTTCTCCTTCTCCCCCTCACCTTCATGAAACTACTTCACAAAACTTACTTCCTAGAACTCAGTTACAGATGCACCAATAAAAGGTTGACTACAAGGTGAGTTTTACTATTATTTTTTGAACAGAGTAAATCACAAAGACACAGAAGGGTTGCAGTCTGCATTGGTAGAAGTTGTATGTGCATCAATAAAATCACAAATATCTGCAATATAGAGCCATGACTATAGATGGAGGTGCTCAGGCAGAGGCAGAGGCTTGTTGGACACTAGCCCTGGCCATGTATAGGGTTGTGGAGGGAGGTCTTGTGGTCCTCTCCTCTAAGCCAATCAGTCTTCCTATTCCTCACAGTTCATTTATGGTGAGGAGGCATCCCAGAACTCTCAGAAGTCAGAGAGAATATCTTACATGTAATTAGTCTGTGGAAAGGGGTACCCTTCAGGGAGTAGGAAAGATGGTTTTAATAATCAGCTTCTCCACCACTGTTCTAAAGTCATGGCTTCCTGAGCACATGCATGCCTCTTCCAAGACAATATTTTCCTTATCTTAAAGTTTTACCTTCCTTGGTTTTTGAAATCTTCCCAAGGCTTAGACCTTGAGAGACTGTGTGAGGATGTATTGTGAAGGGAAGAGAGGGCAATTCAGTAATTTCAGACCCCAGAATCATTGAGACTATGCTTGGGAGAAGGAAATGCTTTTCCAGACATAGGTGTTCTCTTCTGTCTTTGAACTTACAGCTGTAGAGAGAGGTAGTAGGAGGTGGAGGAGTGGGGAGACAGCTGGCACTTCAGTCCATGGTGAAAAATCATGCCTTTCCAGAAATGCCTCTGTTCCACTCTCCGCCCCTCTTCCCCATCCCTATCTCTAGGTTACCTTGTTTTCCTCAAATCTTTACTTTCTCAAGTTATTTAAAACTGAGTCTGGGGTCTGAGAATGTGGTCATGGGTAAACCTCAAAGGACTTTGTCCTGAACTTTATCAAGTCTTGCTGGTCTGAACATACCATTCATTCCCCAAGGGAGATCAAATTTCAAAAACCTTTATGAAAAAATGTTGAGCTGGGAGTCAGGAAACCAAATTCTAACCTCTGTTCTGGTATTAATTCTAGGTCTTTGCTTTCTCTTCTGTTATATAAGGGCATTTAAATGTGGTCCCTGTCAACTTTAGCAAGTCCATGAATTTATGAGCACTCAGGTTCATTTGTTGTCAACTGAGGGCAGTCCCAGTTTCAGTGAATAGAATGTACCTTGGGCAAATCATTTTCCTCCTTTGAACACTCAGTTTCATCCTATGTAAAATGAAGGAGTTGGAAAACATGGTCCCTAAGAACCCTTACAGCTCTACCAAGATACATGATAGTGATTTTGGGAGATAGAGTGGGTGGGAAATGTGGTGGCTTTGAGCTATCTTTCAATTCCCTCATCAAAAGCTTCTATCTGCCTGCTCAAAATATTAACACTCCATCACACCCCCTTAGTAATCAGACTTTCTCGATTGTTACCTATAATGAAACAATTGACCTTAGCACTTAGTTATCAATAGTATTTTTTTAAATAGAAAACTATAATATGGTCACCAGCATCATATGATGACATGATGTCTGTCCCTTTCTGTCCCCAATGACAAAGCACTTCTTTTGCATGTCTTCCCCTGACCATAATTTTGCCCCAGGTGTAACCATTTCAAGTTAAAGGTATTGTAATATATAATATATTCATGAGAATACCAATACCATGGCATAGTAGACAGAGGACTCATTTGAATTCAGAGAGATTAAGTTCAATTTTTTCCTTTGACACTTACAAGTTGTGATCATGATCAAGGGCAAACAGGCAATTTTCTAATACTACACTATAAGGTAGGTATCTTCTCCCTCCCTCCTTTTCAGCTTTCTTTTGTATTTTGTTTTATACCATAAGACTGAAAGCTCCTTGAGGGCAATCACTTCTTTTTTTTTTTTCTAGATAGGATAACCCTAAGCTTAGCACAGTGCCTGGCACATAGTAGTCACTGAATAAATGCTTATTGAAGTATAAATGAGTTGTAGATGCATATCTGTTGTGGAAGCTTCCACATCTAGTCGGTTCTCACATTGATGAAATGGACAAACAGAAACAAAAAAAGCCTACCATACAACTCTGTTTCTATATTCACACATAAATGTTCTGAGGAGTTTGAAATGCTATCATTTCTATTTGGAATTCTCTTTATACAGTATCGATGTTCAGCACAAAGTTCTTAGTTTGGGGGCATCAATTTCAACTTATCTTCATGGGGTCATGGGATTTACTTCGCAAAGTTATGTTTTGTGGGGATTATTAATCTTTATGTATCTATTCTACAAGGAAAAAGGTAACGGAAACTAAATTATTGGTGTCATATTCTGTGTAATAATTTGTCTCATGTTTTATTGCATTTTCTTTGAGATATAAACTTTTTTGCATCAAAACTAGAGACAAATAACTAGCAACATATACATTAAATAATGCAGTTTCTATGCACTTAAATGGAACTCATAATATATGTATTTCCATATATGTAGAAATTCCTCAGAAAACATTCCTTACAAAACAATCTTGAATATAAATTCTCTGTGGGAGTACACAACTCAAGGAATAGAAATTATACTCTCTAATAACTTCAAACAATAGTCTAGTTTCTCTCAATAAGGTGCCTTTATCTGAAACTTACAAAGTACACATTAACTTTTATTGTAAACTATTGCCAAGATCTGGGAATGACAAATAGGGACTCAGTGAGTCAAATAGAGATAAGCATCTTTTCAATTAATCTCCAAATACTAATTCTGTATTTACTGAAGGACTGAGTTATAAATGTTACAACCAGGCTGATTTTAAAATAATAATTTTGTATTATCAAGGTAGCACTAATCTTTCTACATAATAAAATCTGAAGTCTAGCTAGATGAAGTGATTATAATAAATTAGGAAAAAATAAACCAATGCCAATAAATACAACATAAACAGATTATACATTAAGAGAAATTATGGGAGATGGCCTCTAACCCTGTAGGTAATTAATATTCACATTAATCCATTTGGATTACTCATGTCTTTTTCCTGCTCTCTATTTACTTATCGGTCACTGGGACCCTTCTGATACATTTCCACTGCAGTCTTTTCCCTTTTTCACCCCTGCTTCTTTTGCTCACATATGCTTCTTCGCATCAATGCCTGTAGCAATACCCACGGGTGAATGGCCCTCCAACTGTGCCAGCCATTGTTACTGCAGCATCCTGCCTCTTCAGGGCATGTTCATTCCCTATAACTCTCCCTCTTATTCCCCCTTAGTGCCAAACACTCTTAAGACTGACTCCCTCATCTGGAACAATGAGACCAGGAGACTCATGCCAGCATACTGTAATTCTCCAACAGGCTTCTTGTGCCAAGAATTAAACCACATTCGCTTCAGTGCAGTAGCTTTACACACTATCCCAGGTTTTTTCTGTTTTCCCTTGAGTTGCTGTGGCAGCGATTCACAGCTCAAGAGCCCATCAACAATCAAAAATAAAGTAACTCTAAAAACACACACACATAAAACCACTTTTTAAAACCAAGTCCCAGTAGACAGATTCCATGTAACATGCTACTTTCCCCACTTCTTTTTACTTGAAATTGAACCACATTGTTCCTGACATGTGAGAGGCTATATATTTAAGAAATAGTTCACACCTTGAGAAATAATAAAGATGTCCCTAAATTTCAAAACTGAGAAAAGAAATAAAAGCACAATTATTAAAGTAGGCTTTTCATGACACAGAATTAGAATTTTAGAACTATCTTGATAAAAGTTTGTGGAAGCAAATCAATTTGAACAAAGACAAACCTCACATATTATCTACTCCAACTCTGTTTTAAAAAGGAGGAACTTGGGACCCAAATGGTAATGGTCAGAAGTATTGACACAGCCTAATACTTGATTCATCACAGTATGTATCATGCTTAGCTTTATTTAATTAAAAAATTATGAAGCCAAATGTACATATGCAGGTCCACCTTTCTAAACAATCCCCTCTAAACTTTCATCCTATAATATCCACTTCAACTACTTCAAATGTATAAATCTTTAAGTATGATTTCCCCCAGTGAGAATTTCATTTGAGTGTACAGTCCAGATTTAGAGGATCTCAAAGCAAAATTATCTTCTGTGATCAATAGGGATGAGCACAAATGTCTCAGTCAGAACAAGTGAAAAGGCAGTCTGACAAAATAAAATTATTGTTTAAGAAATTACATATAAAATGCCCATCAATTGAGTCATGACTAAATAAATTATAATACATGAGTGTAATGGAATATTACTACATTTTAATAAGTGATGAACATGAAAAATTCAAAGAAACTTGGACAGACATATGAGGTGATGTAAAATGAAGTAAGCAAAATGAGTGAAATAATTGGAACAATGGAAATGGAAGCAAGGCCAACAAAGAAAATTAATGAAAGCAAATGCTGCATGTTTATGATCATCAACTTTAGCCCTTGAGAAGATCTGTGACTAGGGAAGACTTCATTATATAAGTAGGCAACTATAGAGATAGAAGGCTGCATATTCTGATAGGTCTGGTTGATGTATTTAGTAGTTTTTCATATGGACAGAGAGACAGACCCATAACTTTGTTTAGGGAGGTCCTGGGTAAGGAAACTTATTCCACCAAAGTAAGGTAGCAGCTTCTCTGTCTTACAAAGTTTCCTGGAACGTAAGTGACTTCCCAAGGTGGCAAGTCACTATATAGGAAAGGCAACATTTGAAACTAGGTTTTCTGACTTCAAGACTATCTACTATATCAAGTTGCCTCTCAGTAGTTTTGCTGAACTTTTTTCTCTTTTTTGGAGAGGGGGAGGCAAGGCAATTGGGGTTAAGTGACTTGCCTAAAGTTACATGGCTAGTTTTTTGTTAAGTGTCTGAGGTCAAATTTGAACTCAGGTCCTCCTGACTGCAGGGCTGGTGCTCTATTCACTGTGCCACCTAGCCACCCTGTTTTTTTTTTTCTCTCTCTCATTTTTTAAAGATATTGGTTAAAAGGAATAGTTCTTTGGGAAAGGGTGAAGATTCAAAAGTGAATATTATATAAAAATAAAAGATATCAATAAAAATAAGAAATTTTTTCAAATTTTAAAACTAACTGCAACATGTGAAATGCATATACTTCCACTGATGACATGATTTTGTTTTCTCAAGAAGAAAGCCAAGGAGAAACTGGAAAATCTATTACTAGAAGTTACATTCATGTTGACAATAATGGCATTTCTATCCTGCTTTCTTTTTATAGTGAATATTAATGCAATTTAATGGACTCTAAAATGTCTACAAGACTAGAAAGTTATTCTTAATCCAAAGGCCAGGAGGCACTGCAACATCTCCATTAGCTAATCACCACTAGTCTGCCACTGTAAATGTCAAGTTCTTCCAGAAAATATTACAAAGAATAACAAACAAAACTGAAAAACATCTGGCATTCTTAAACATCAAGATTTCCATAAGTTTTATTTTTCTATATAATTATCTCAAAATGAATTAACCTCTGGAAATATTTTAGTTTTGGTATTGCCAAAATGCTTATTTATTTCAAATTGAAAGTTAATAAGAGCTTATTAATGGAATTTGGCTTGCTGATTTGTTTTCATTTTTTTTCAAAAATCTGCAATCAATTTTTTGTAATATGCAATACCAAACCCAGTAAAACTTATCCAAATACATGCCCTAGCCCTATAAAGCCATTAAAATTATTATTAAAAGTGTTATGCTTCTCAATAAAACTCCACTGACTATGGTGTTATTAGCACCAATTTTGGTACCAGTACTAAATTTGCTAAGTATTTTCCAAATAACTACTTTCATCATGAAGATGGGAAATTGGAGGAAATTAACTGCTCTACAATCCTTAATTGCATTTGACTTCTCTTTTTGAGACTAAGCTTTGCTCTTGCTTCTTTTCTTCAAATAAGAGTTCATAATGTAACATTTTCATGATCCTGGGTATCTAGGTGGCACAGTAGATATAGAATCAGGCCTAGAGTCAAGAGGACCTGAGTTCAAATCCAGCCTCAGACACTTACTGGTGTGTGACCCTGGGCAAGTCACTAAACCCTGTTTGCCTCAGTTTTTTCATCTGTAAAATGAGCTGAAGAAGGAAATAGCAAACCACTCCAATACCTTTGCCAAGAAAATCACAAATGGGGTCACAAATAGTTGGATATGACTAATCAACTGAACAACAACAAATCAACTTTTATTAGCATTTGAAAAATGACTCTCTGTGAATATTACTCACCACTAACATGACCTGTAAGTTATAACAACTACTTTACAAATAAATTATTTCATACGATGTATAACTACACCTGTCCAACATGCAATAATCCAGGAGTACCAATTCAAAGAGATGAAGTAGTATAAACTTGAATTTCACTGTTAGCTCATCAGAATAATAAAACCACCAGTAATCTGTACTCTCATCAGCAAGTAACCACTTCCACTGCTATGATTTTATTTTGATTTACAAACTCTTTTCTGGGAGAAAAACACACAACACTTGGTCTTTGGCTGTGTGGCATTCAATTAAGTTTTTGGATGGTTCACAAAATGTTCTTCTTAAAAGAAAGCTTGACAAAAAGGAGGAAAAGGGTAGTGGGATAAGGGAGGCTACATTTTGTTGGTTTACCATATAAGATATCCCACTAAAGCTACACCAAAATACATACTACCAAACGAATCATTGGTCTTCCCTCAGCCTCTTACCCACCCCCCTCACCTCCCTTTGACAGCTGTCTTTCTATCATCCCAACAGGTGCTATTAGGTCCAGAACAATGGCTAAGGCTTTTAAGCCAGTGCTGTTGACAAGTGAAAGGGAACAACAAATGGCTCAGTAGTGCTCTTTCCCCCGGGTCACTCAACCAATGGTAATAGTTATTATTTTTATTTATTAGCACTGCAGTACTGTCCTCTATCATGCCTAACTCACCCTCCCCTTTCCCTGACAGCAAGAACATTTTAACTTTTAATAAAAATGGGAGAGTGCAGCACTCCTGTGCTAGGCTCTTTTTGTAAAGTGCACAGCTAATGAATGTTGTCCATTTGGATCTGGATAATTTATGATGTCAGCAGAGTGTGGGTGGGGAGATATGAATCAAGTTCTACCCATCAGTTACATGGTAAGGAGTGATGGGGTGGGGGTGGGGCAAATGTAAGGTAAAAAGTAGAGGAGGGAAAAGGGTGACTAAGGAGAGAAAGACATGAGGTCAGGGAGAGAAAGGCAAGAGAAAACATGCTTAGAATAATTTCTTCAAGGTATCTAAATAGAGAAATGAAAGATTTCATTTTTTTCAAATATTTTTTTGTTGCCAGTTTCACTCCTTTATTCATAAATCATGAAAGCTCTTAGAAAAAAGATAGCCAATGTCATTTTCTACATTATAAAAGTAATAGTATTTTTTTCAAGTTTGTGTATTTATGTGTCAGGCTATTCCTGCTCCGGTGTATGTAAGTATAAGAAAAACAAATAGAGGAAAAGAAAAAGGAGAAAATATAAATAATGTGTTTAGTATGCCAAACAACTGAGTATATTTGAAGCAAATATGTTTTCAATCTCTAGGAGTAAATTCATACATAATAGCTATTATTATTATAGCATAAGGAAATGTGTCACTGCCTACTAAAAAGTAAGATATACGTTTTGGAATAAATGACATTTGACTACCGGTATATTTAAGAAATAGGTTATTTAAATATATATTTTAATTTTAAATGAAGTAATTAGCCTACAGTGAAGGATGTATTCAAATAAATATCCATGCAATTAGATATCTAGAATATTGGGGAAAACATTAATGATAGTATTTGTAGAATCTTATTTTAAAATTCTTACCACTTCAAAATGTGGTAGTAGGGAAGATAAATGACATAGAAAGTACATGGGAAAAGAAACAGCTAAAAATACATTAGGATAAGAATTCTAATATATTTTAAAATATGACAGAATGTTTTACCACTGGAAGTGAGAATTAAAGCACATAAAGCCTGATGCTAAACAACTACACATCCTGAATCTTCTCTATCACAGCATATGTGAAAACAAATCCCAATCTCAGTTTGCCAGATGCCAGTAAAAGAGATGAACAATAAAATTGACATGATTCTTATGATAAAGTGGAGATTGTGAAGTGCAGGTAGTAGAACAGTTGAACAGAAGGTTAGTTCTTATTCAGTTTACATTTCTATGAAATAAGTACGTCACATTAGATTAAAATTAAGACAAATGTCATCTTTTGATTTGCTTCAAATACTATATCAAGATTTGCACATAGACTTCTCAACTGGAGTATTCCATCTGCCTTAACAATTTGTTATATTTGTTCTCGCTTGTAACCTTTTATGGATTTTGGATTGTATCTTTTTCAGAGTAAATACAATCATTTCAGCTCTGAAATGACATTTAACTTTCGTGAGTTTAGATGCAATATAATCAAACACAAGTGTTGGAGTCAGGTGATGATTATAATATGTTATATGCCACAAAAGTGCTGAACACCAAAATAATTCATCCTAGAAGACGTCTCTTTAGAAGCATTTATTCTGGAGGGGATAAGAGAAAAGAGAGAAAAGGGAGCACAGAAGGAAGGTTGTGACAAACAGAAATAGAAAAAAAAACTTTGTCATTTGCAGTATCATCACAAGTAGTATATATGTCCACTTCTGCTACCAACTCATGTGGGGACTTCTCATTTCGATTGTTTTCACTCCCAATAAAATTAAGGGGAAAATAGTTGCCCTCCTTGAGAGAAGACCTAATGCAAGTCCTTGGACTTGCAAAGTACTATTATTATAAGAGTAGTTAGCATTTGTTAAGGTGCTTTATGTTTGCAAATCCTTTTACACAACCTCATTTAGTCCTTACAACAACCCAGTGAGGTAGGTGCTATAGATGTTTTATTTCAACTTTAGAGATGAGAAAACAGAGGCTTAGGCAACCTAATTGACTTGCCTAAGACCACACAAATAACAACTGCGGGATATAGGATTTAAATATATACTTTTCTTGTGGCCAAATTTCATAATCTTTATAGTACACCATATATAGTTGTATGGTGCCAGAAGGTAAACATTTTAAGGTATGTCTTTGCCCATAATGTTTGATTTTTCATTATTGTGAAATGCCTAGTGTTAGCTATTGGGTGGAATGATAAGGGGAGAGGAAACAGAAGTTCAGTGAATTCTTGATTTCTATTTTCTCCCCATACAGATTGATATTTCTTGGGCTACAGGGATACTAGTAAATATTTACATCAGAAAACTGTAGATTTTGTGAGAATCTCCTAAATCTAAAGATTTTCAGAAACAATAAAAATTTAGACACATTTCCAATTTCTTAGTGTACTATTTGAAAAGGAAAAACAAATGACTCATATATTTTCCCCCAATCACCTGTGAAACATTTCTCTTAGTAAAAGAAAGGTATCTGTTCTTATCGAAAGCTAATTCAAGTTTCAAACACATCTATAACTTTAAATAATTCCTCTACAAGGAGTATGTATTTCTATAAAGAAGATACTTTGGCAGGAGGTGTGGTTATATGAAAAGTAAGTATCTATTCTACTATAGAATAATTTGTTAACACAGCACATTATATATAATACATGTTTAATAGATGTTGGTTGAATTGAATTTGGTTAATTGAATAGAATTCCTAAACCTGAGATTTAATTCTCATTTTAGTTATGCTTTGAAGTTTTATTGAAAGCCTCCATTTGAATTAAATGTGAATTCTTAAACCAAAATGTGGCAAACTGATACAATGGAAAGGAAACTCTTATCACAAGTCAGAGGACCTGGGTTCAAATTTTTACTTTGCTATTTACTACCTTCTTGACTTTGGGTAGATTATTTAACCAGTTTGTGCCTCAGTTTCTTCTTTTGTAAAATCAGGGGATTCTAGTTCAAAATCAATGCTTCTAAAATCACCAATGTGGGGGTTAAATAAAAGATAAGTAAATGATCATTCAATATTTGTTATGTTTTGAAGTGTGGCAGAAAAAACTATAATATGTCTTTATGATTCCAAAAAAAAACCCACCCCACTTGCCCAGAGTACAAAATAGTATAAAAGAATCAACCCCCTACTCCTTTTTTTTTTAAAGCAATCAGGGTTAAGTAACTTGCTCAAGGTTACATGGCCAGGTGTTTCTGGGTGGGTGCTAAGTGTCTGAGCCTGGGATTCGATCTCCAGGTCTTCTCAACACCGGAGCCGGTGCTCTTACTTGCTGTGCTACCTGGCCGCCTCTCAACCCCCTACTCCTAAAGAAGTCTTCTCTAGGCAGTATATTATTTCTTCCTTGGAAATGTTACAGTTTTAGCATTATCACAATGACATTTTATATTGATACTTTAAAATGAAAGAAAAAAATTAAAAATCCAGCTTAATCCTGAAATAGTCTGTCTTTCAGGTTCATTCATCCATCAGATGTCATATTCAGAATATGAAGATGTGATAAAGAACTATTAGAGACTTTTACATGGACTGTATAAAATCAACTAGTTCATTGGGGCGGCCAGGTGGTACAGTGAGTAAGAGCAAAGGCCCCAGAGTCTGGATGACCTGGGATCGAATCCGGGCTCTGATACTTACCGTGTTTCCCCGATAATAAGACCTATCCTGAAAATAAGACCTCCCCTTACTGTGTAAGATTCCTCTAAAATAAGCCCTCCCCCGAAAATAAGCCCTAGTGAGATTGCTACTGTAGTGAAGGTGGTCCCCTGCGCTACACACTACATTACGGTACCCTCTGTATGCACCATCCTTCCCCCCTCCCCCCATGAAACACACACCGCGCTCCGAGCTGCATCCAATCAGAGCTGCAGCAGTGAGCGCCATCATCCTGTTCTTCCCCAGTGATTTGCTTATTGAATAAAGGTACATTTTTTTGTTCACATTTACCTGTTTATTAAAATTGCTGTCAATGTTCATTAAAATAAGCCCTCCCCTGAAAGTAAGCCCTCTGGTGTTTTTCTGTCCAAAAAAAATTTAATAAGACAGTGTCTTATTATTGGGGAAACACAGTAGCACCACAGCCAGAAATAACTGGCCATGTAACCTTGAGCAAGTTACTTAACCCCAATTGCTTTAAAGAAAAAAAATCAACTAGTTCATAAAGAAGAAATTAGTTTTTAAACCAAAGTCTAAAGACGGCAAATACAAGACTGTAGATTTTGTGAATTCATACAAGAAACACATCTGCACATAAGCACCCTTCTCCCTCTCCCTCCCCCCTCTCCCTTCTCCCCCCCCCTCCCCCCTCTCCCTTCCCCCTCCCCCTCCCCCCCCCCCCAATGCTCTTCCACAGTATCAATACAAAGAGTAAAGGAGAAAGAGGAACTGCCCAGATGTCTGGCAATCCACAAGGGCAAATTCTGTTTGCCTGAGAACTGGGGTAGGGGTTTGGGAGAATTGTGGCCTAGTACTACAAGGAATTTAGTAGATCAGAAAAGAATGAATGGGATAACAGGTTCATTATTCAGAAAGTTCCCCTTTGTGAAAAGTCTTTAAGGGAATGCCAGGACAACAAATGACTTAATCCTGGGAAGGATGCTATGACAGACAACAAAGCAGTCAATCTGTACCTTGAAAATGAATAGTACAGGTTGCTCTATCACATCACTAATTTGACTTCTGCTGCTCTTAATGATGTCTTAAAAGCAGCCACTGGCCATAGCCCAGAACTCTGCCTCAAATCTAATAACTTGGAGCAAAACAGACATATGAAGGTTTAACTAGAATAATTGAATAATTTCTAAAGACATAGAAAGAATAGATTTCTTTTTCCTATTTTTAAGGCTCTTGAAATCAACTTTGTACCCTTTTCACACTATGATTATACAGATTATCATTAAGTAAAATAACAAAAATCCCTGCTCAATCACAATATCTCTAGACATGCATATCAGTGAGAATTAGTATTT
The DNA here is from genome assembly GCF_028583685.1 of Petaurus breviceps papuanus. Taxonomy (NCBI): domain Eukaryota; kingdom Metazoa; phylum Chordata; class Mammalia; order Diprotodontia; family Petauridae; genus Petaurus; species Petaurus breviceps. The sequence continues at coordinate 2,304,116 of NW_027186546.1, forward strand.
TGATTTTAGATACCTTACATACCATCTTTTCTAATTATTGTCTAACATTAAATAATTTTGAATGTTTAAAGCAAACCAGGAACTCATAAAATATTGGCAGTTTCCATACTTAATGATATGACAGAGTTTTCTTATAAATGTAAAGCTATTTTATTAACTATCACCCTTCTCACTTCTCTGCACTAGGGGGTCAGAGAGCAGTTTTTCATGAACTTTAGAAGGTTCTTTTCAAAGTCAGTCTATTTTTGTGTACCATGGGTCAGATATAAGAGCTCTGCACATTTCTTGGCATTTGTCTTTGGGGTAAATAAAGGTCCCTAAGGACCCTGCCACATGACTTCTTTCAGAAAGGTTCAGGGAAATGTTTGAACTAGATAGGCTCTCTACTACAGAACATTAATCTGTTCCTAAATCTGGGCCCCTTGAAAGAACACTGGAGGAGGTAGATGAAGGATGCCTGGCACATTGGGAGAAGTGGGTTTAGATAAAGTGTATTTAAGACTTCAAGTAAAGGGGGATCAAAGTCTTCATTATTGTTATAACTGCATTATAGTTAAGGCAAGAAACGATGTTTTTAGTTTGCCTGCAGGTATTTTAAATCCCAACATATATTTTTATACAACATTTATTTTGTTTTAATTTATGGCTCTGGGTGAGATAAATAAACTATCTTCTTTCTCCTTTCTCTAAAAAAAAAATCAGTTTGTAAAATAGTGCTCTTAGAAAACACAGCGCCAAAGTCAATTCCCAAAGAGAGCCAGTGACATTCCATGATAAAGTGAGCTGCATAAAAGGTACAAATCAGGAGACACACACACACGGAGTTGATTGGAAATTAATTGGAACTCATGTTTTCATATAAATTTCAGTCCATTATTGTTGCAACCAAAAAAAAAACAGAAGTTTCACAGGGTGGGGGAAAAGAAAAGAAGAAAGTTCCTTCTATCCTGTTTGAATCATATTTGAATCAATCTCTATGGGGCTACTACAAAATCCTTTAAGCCCACTAGCCTCTTAGCTACATAAAATTAATGAGGCATCTCAAGCATTCATTTTTCTACAGCAAGCAGCTTTAGGCTCTCCAGTTGGACACCTACAATTCACAAAATTAGAAACACTGAACTAAAGGAGGCATTTGTGCATTATCCCTGCATACCATATAGTATTGTAATGTAAACTAGGAAGGATATTTGAGGGATTAAGATGATGAGATATAGGTTGAGTTACATTTTCTAGGGTTAATAGGGGCAGGTCTCCAACTCTGTGCTCTTCTCTTGACCATTAAAAGTTTCCATTTTCCCAACAGGATGTAAAGTCTTACACAGATAAACATTACAAACTACAATACTTATAAACTATCCAGTCCTAAGAGTCTATTATTCCATGATATTAGCTACCCCCATACAATACTCTGATTAAGCCTCAGATACATTAAGCCTGATTATAATCAATTTTTTTTCATAATACTACCTTCTTGCTAATGCTCATAACGCTTGGCTCCCAGGGATGTACTTATAATGAGATGGCAGGGTGTATTTTCCATTAAAGGCCTCAGTTGGAGCTACCATAGTGTTTCTTCTCATGTATTACAAGTTCAATACTCCCCCCCCCTTTTTTTTATAACTGTTTGCCTCACAATAACCAACCCCTTTCCAAATGATTAATTTTCTATTCTAAATCAGTGTGCTCCTTTTCCCCATTGTTTAGCCAAGGTTTCTATTCTAATAACCCTCTTCTTCTTTCTTTCCTGGCCCCTTCCAGACATCTTTAGCTGCAAATTTCATTCTCCTCTTAAAAAAACCAAAAAAAAAAAAAAAACCAAAAAACAAAACACAGCCCTCTTTTCAGTAATATCATGGCCTATGAGACTTAGGATTGTTCTCTCAGAGTTACCACACTATTTTGAAGAATTACTCCATAAATGGAACAAAGTCCTATATTATCAAAGCTGTAACTCAGAAGGTGTTGCCCCTATTTGTGTTCTATGACCTCAGCCAAGGCCCTTGATTGAATTGCAGCTATGCATTAAATCAGCCACCATGTATATGCTATTTATGGTATTTTATAAATACTTGGGGAGGGGATAAAACATTTTTTTAAAAAAATCAAACAAAAGTTACACAATTTTTTCACATATAGGTGTTTCCAAAACACCTTTGATTAAAAAAATAAAGCTTCACTTTGTTTGGGAGCTTATACAAATTATCTGAAGAGATATCCTCTAAGAATGCTGAAATGACAGAAAATAAATAATGGAAGCATAATAGATTGCAGATGGGAACTGTCATCCTATGAGTGAACAACACCTAGCTGGTGAATACTATAAGCTTGTTAAAGGCTCCTTTATGAATTAGGCACTGGATATTCATTATATTGCATATCCAAATCATAATTCTTTTTGATTTATTTTTCCAATTTTACTAGAATAGAAACAGTGAGCTGTTAGCTAGGCTAAGTCCATAAATATCTCTTGGCCTGTTTCCAGTAGGTTTGAGCACAGAAGGTGGGATGCTTGTTGCATAAAGTAAAATCCACAACAGGTTTATAAAAATGCTATCTCCCTCAGTCATATAGAAGACATTCAGAACAGACCGTCTTTTCAGCACTACAATTTTCATAGTGGAAAGAAGGAAAAGCTAAAAATGTCTTGTTCAGGAATCCATTTCTGTGAACCAAATTAAACTGCAGATTTCTCCATACGTCTTATATTCTGGTAAGGGCCATCAAGACACTATTCCTATCTAGAAGGGAATTTTGCAAGTTTGCTTTACTTAGTTAAAAAAAAAATCTGGAGGAGGGGGTGTGGACCAACAAGTCCACATAAACTTAGTAAGAAAAGTTACAGTAAGTCTCTTTTCCCATTTTCTTATATTTGTGTAGCTGTTAGACATTTTGCAAAGGAGGGGAGCACCAGCCAGCCTTTCACAACAAAAGGGCTACTGTCACTGAGCCAGTCCCAGACATGGTGGAAACCAGCCCACAGGAAAAGGCCTGGCTCCAATGTTAGGCCCTGGCCGAGTACAGTCACTATATTCACTCAAATTGGCAACAGGTCTCAGTGTTCCTGGCTTTGAGCTGTGAACAAGGGTCAGGATTGAATAACCAATTATACAACCGCTGACTGAGTTTATCCAAGGTTTGCAAACTGCTATAATAGCCCAGTATTCAACTGACTGTTTTATCCTTTTCCAGATATACTGTCATATCTCCCCTTGAGCTCCATTTACATGTCACTTTATTACATATATCCATTAAAAAGGTTAATACGATGTCACACTCAATGCCTAAATGTTGCCTTTCAGTATCCTTGCCTCTCTCTAGTATGGTTCATATAGGCAACTTTCTCTATGTAAGTTAAACCAGGTTTCTGTCAAGAATAGAGAACAGTGTTTGAAAAGAACAATAGTCAAATGTCAACAGTTTAAAAATTATTCTACTATGCTATTAGGTAGTATGAAAACACCTTCATATATTAGTAATTTAAAAACTCAGGAGATTGGCAGTTCAGAATAGCACCCCTAAGTTAATTAAGGTCCTTGTATAAACTTACCTACAGTGAAGCAGCTGCAACTGTCCTATTGGCCCAAGTACCAAGTCTCCCTAAAAGTACAAGAATCTAATGCAGCACTTAGATTCTTGTAGAGTGTTGGCTCATGTGAATATTTCGTTCTGAATACCTAGTGTGGCTAGAGAATAAGATAAAATCCATGAAGTCAAATTTTAAATTAATTCTCTAAATAGTTAAAATCTCATTAAATTGAATGAGGATTAGAGAGAAGTGGCGGGGAATAGTGAAGTAATTAAGAGTCCATTTTCAATTGCTGAAATTCTATTTTTGTTTCATACTAGATTTTCACAGGTGTGCTGTATGGAAAGACTGTGGCAGCAAGGGGGCATATTGGGTAAAGCTCTGTGTCTGGAGTCAGGAAGACTCACCTCCATTAATTTAAATCTGACTTTAGACATCTACTAGCTGAATGACCCTAGGCAAGTTACTTAACCCTGTTTGACTCAGTTTTCTGATCTGTTAAATGAGTTGGAGTAGGAAATAGCAAGGCACTCCAGTATTTTCCCTGAGAGAATCACAAACGGGGTCACAAAGAATAAGACACAACTGAAAATAAGTGAAGAATAACAACAAAAGGGAAAGTTTATTGTACTTTTGGGTCAGGAGTCCTGTGTTCAAATTCAGTCTTTTTTGTTTATTAATTGTGTAGACAAGTCACTTTACTTTTATAAAGTTCAGCTGGCTCATCTCTAAAAGATAGACAATAATTACACTATCTATTTTCTAGAATTGTCATGGGGAATACACTTCAGAAATCTTAAATCACTTTATAAATGGGAGTTTATTTTTTAATCATTAGGGTATGTTCACTGCTTTTCAAAATCAATGACACAAACAGCTTCTAGGAATTTCAAGTCAAATGAAAGGTTTTGCTTTGTTTTCACAATGTAAGAATAAGGATCTCTATATCATTGCTCTGGTGCTAGGATGAATAGAGGTTAAGGCTACAACTCCTACTAACATTCAATCATGAGAATGCCTACAACAAAGACTAGCTGAGTCAATTTAAGATGATACAAGCCTATGAAAAGGTATTATAAGTTTTATTTAAATTTGGGTTCATAAATTTTGTCTCTGTTTTTTCAAAGATTTAAGGTAAAATTCTTAAAGAAAAACATGAAGAATCATTCCTATTAGAAACCTGAATAACCAAAAGCAAAGAACAGCAGAAAACACATTCTGATAAGACTTAGCCTAATCTCCAGACCCTGAACTAGGAGTAAACAGACAACTTTCTAATTTCCATCTCAGACATATTTGGCATATGCTATGATTACAAATGGATAGTTATGAATTTTAGGCACAACTGTTAAAAACATAAAAACAAATATTTTAAGGTACTTATCTTTTTTGTGTGATTAGAGCTGACCAAGTCCACTGATGGATAATAATTTCAACTCATACTTATATAGCACTTCAAGGATTGTAAGGGAGTTTTTTATACATTGTATCATACAATCCTTACAACTTGACCACACTGAGAGTAGGTGTTAATATTATTTCCATTTTATGGATGAGGAAACTGGATCTCAGAAAGGTTAAGGGACTTGTCTGGTTCACATGGCTAGAAGGTGTCTGAAGTAGGTTTTGAGTTCCTGGTTCCAAATCCAGCACGCCATTTACTACATCAGGTTGACGCTAGACAGGCACACAGGTATTCCAGCAAATAGGAAAACATTGAGAGGCGACTCATTAAACATGTAAAATTGAAGAATGTTCTAAGAATCTGCTTCTCGGTGCTGCCAGGGTAGCTCTGCAGTCATGTTAATTCTATAAATCAATTCTTTGTGGACCAGATTTAGGAGGTTTCAATTACACCATTTAGACTGAGGGTTCTTAACCTTTTTTGTTGTATGTCATGGATCCATTTTATAGTCTGGGTGATCTTTCTGAATATAATGTTTTTAAGTGCACAAATAAAATACATATGATTGCAAGGGAAAATAATTATGATGAAATACAGTTATCAAAACAGCTTTTTAAACTTCTCAGTTGCTAGGTTATGAACTCATGACTTAGATGAAAGATCTGGGGGAGATCACTGGAAGTATATAAAACTCCCAGCTTTTCACTCTCACCCATATATAACTTAAGTAATATGAAAGGACACATTTAATAATGCTAATTTTTTTTAAGCAATTGGGGTTAAGTAACTTGCTCAAGGTTACACGGCCAGGTGTTTCTGGGTGGGTGCTAAGTGTCTGAGCCTGGATTCGATCCCAGGTCATCCTGACTCTGGGGCCAGTGCGCTTACTCACTGTGCTACCTGGCTGCCCCAATACTAAAATTTTTAAAAGAAATTTTGTCTCCTCTCCGAGAATCAGCCCAAGTATGGAGAGGCTCATCGCCATTATCAGTCACTAGCAATTTGGCCATAGAAACAAATAAACCAAGATAACTACAAAATGACTCCCAATAATTTACAATCTTCTTCTATTTCTTTAGAGATGGTTAACAGAGTAGTCGAATAGTGGGCAGAGCAACTAAGAAAAACACAGCTTTCAGATCATCTATAAATAATTTAAATGTCCATACTGTAAGTGTGAGATTTGTATCCAAGGACAAGTTGACATCCTATGAATCATGTCAAGATTGACATTTTTCATATAAATGGAAGCAGAAGACAGAAGCTGCAGTTAAATAGTTTATAGGTTTTCCTTTGAGAGACATACAAAGGAATTTGTAGAGCTGATTTCACTATGTACTTAAAAAGAAGAATCTATCTGTGTATCATCTATCTATCTATCTATCTATCTGTCTGTCTGTCTGTCTGTCTGTCTGTGTGTCTGTCTATCTATAGATACTTGATCATCTTGCTTCGTAGTTGCCATGACAGACATAAGCAAAAAATGCCATTTTGATGATAACCAATGATTATGGACCACCATCTGTGTTAGAGGATGAAAATGCCATGAAATTCTATAATGAACCTGTTAAGATCTTCTAAACCAAGTCAACATATATAAGGATATTTCAGTACAAATGTGAAAATTAATAGTATTGAAAGGTGGTTTAGGACAAAGTAATAAAATACTCTAAATTGTTTTCAATAAATGTTTTGGTAAGTCTCATGGCTACATGAAAACCTTTCCCAAGAAGACAGAAGGTGCTAGAGAATTGTGAGCAAAATATATTTAAAATTACCTTGACCACATGTTGGACAGGAAATGACTGATTACTATTTGAAGAGTCCTTTTTGAATCATCTATCTGTACTCAGCCAATAACTGACTTATCTGAACAAGGGTAAAATCAAGAACATAGTTCAAGAAAAAAATGAATTAAATTATGCAGCTCTTCCTTGGAATATGTTTAAAAAAGAAAATGCATTGACTCTGAATATAAAGAGACATGACAGTCAAAATAACTTTAGTTTAGAATTTGTTATTAACAATGAATGATTATTAATAACAGCTAGCATTTATATAGTACTTTAAGGTTTGCAAAGAACTTTGCATATATCATCTCATTTGATCCTACAACAATCCTGTTAAGTAGGTACTATTATTAGTCCCCATTTTACAAATGAGGAAACTGAGACTGAGAGGGGTTAAAAAACTTGACCAAGTCACACAACTAGTAAGTGTCTGAGGCAAGGTTTAACTTTAGGTCTTCCTGGCTCCAAATCCAGTATTCTATCCACTTCACTATTTAGCTGCTTCATTAGCAGAACATACTAGGAAGTATATCATTATTTGCTGAGTTAAAATAAAGGAGAAATGACAAAACAGTATCAATAGAACAAAAATATATACTTATAAGTTTCTCATCCAATAAATTTCTTTCTATGGAAACAATGTAAGATTACTTGATAGATACAACCACAGTATAAATTTATTCAGTAATTCTCTGAGGACTAATGTAAAACAAGGAAGCTCCAATAAATTATAAATTTATTGAGGGCAAGAACTATTTTATATAGTCTTTGTATTCTAAATACCTAACAAAACACCTCACATCTCACAGACATTTAATGTGAATTTATCAAATTGAATTCAGTAACCAGTACAGAACCCAAATTGAAGAGGAATTTGAAAGGGGTAGTTAGTTCTTTTATACTTTTTTTTGTAGATGACATTGTACTAACTAGATCAAGGCCTAATATCCTACCACAACTCCTCAGGCATAGAGATAATTACTCAAAAATTTTTGGCACGATAATCGACATGGAAAAAAAATACAAGTAGATAACACATGATTAATGTCCAGACCTTGATATGCAGTTGAATGGACACTGTAACCAGTCATTCCATCAGATTGTGTGTGTGCACATGCACACACATGTGTGTGTACGTGTTTAAAATCAGTCATAGAATCAGAATCATAGAATCATGTAATTTCTGGTTGAGAGACCTTTGCAGCCAAAAGAATCGCCATTATATTGTACCTTCAGTCTCTGTTGAAGATTGCCAATGAGGAGAAACCTCTAACTTCCTAAAGGCGTCCATTGCTCTTTTGGGTTGCTCTGATTATTAAAAAGGTTTTCCTTATATCAAGATTGAATTTGCCTCTCTGAAATTTCCTCAGTTCTCTAGTTTATCATTCCTTTTAGCTCTGACTTTCTTATTCAAACAAACAAAAAAGTCATAGATCTAGAGCTTAAAGGGACTGAAAGGGCCATCTAAGTTAGTCTATTTTATAGATGAAGAAACTGAGACCCAAGTAGATTAAATGAATTTTCCAAGGTCACTCAGGTAAGTATAACAGGCAGGATTAGGATCCTGGTTCTTTATCTGCAGGCAATGCAATTTCCCCTGTATCATGTATGCTATCTCCCTGTAAATCTAACCTCTTCTTCACTATTGGACCTTCAAATGTTTCAAGACTACTATCAGGTTCCTCTCCCCATCCCTAGTCTTTTCTTCTCAGATTGAAATATCCAGTGTTTCTTTGCTTGCCTGTAGCACTTTCCATTATCTGTAATTTAGAAAACTCCCTCCACCCCCACCTAAATCCGTAATTGTATTAGAAATTCCAACATGGAAACTCCTTTCTATGATGAAGGGTAGGTACTCATCTATAACTTAGAAAGTTGTCTGGGGAACTGATAGGTTACATGATTGATCTAGTCTGTCATTTATATAGTATATGGTATATGTTATTTACATAGTACATGGTATATATTAGAGGTGGGACTTCAACACGGGTCTTTGGGGACTCTAAGACATGTCTAACCACATGTTGTCTTTCACATGTAATGCAATCATATGCAACCCCTTTCCCCCATGTCCAGGGGACATCTTTACCAACTGGCTTCCCTGGCTTCCTTCCAGTCTTAGCTAAAAACTCATCTTCTACAAGAACTATTTGCCACACTCTCATATTTCTAGTGTCTTCCCTCTGAGATTACCTACAGTTTATCCTATACATATCTTTTTAAAAAATACATTGGAATTTTTTTTTTTTACATTTTATCTCCATTAAACTTTAAATACTTTGAGAGCAGGTACTCTTTTTGCCATTCGTTTTGGTTGTTGCTGTTGTTTGCACTCCAAGTGCTCAGTCAAGTATCCTGCACATAGTAACCACTTAATAAATTCTTATGGACCTGCTCACTGAATAAATGACTGACTACAAAGAGGCAATGCAGTGGACTAAAAAATGAATAGGAAGAGAATTACCAGAATTTTATTTGGGAAACTTCATAGCATTTTCAATGATCCCTGGCCTGTGTTCAATCTCTCTCTCTCTCTCTCTCTCTCTCTCTCTCTCTCTCTCTCTGTCTGTCTTTTTCTCTCACACCCACACCCACACTGACAACCACCCCTTTAAAACAACAATAGTCTTAGTCTGATGTTTTATTTGTAAACCAAGGAAGACCACAAGCTCCAAAGGATTAAAAAGTAAACTAGTAGGAAATGGAGAGGTGCATGGTGAGAATAAAAAGGGTAAAAGCTACAGTGTATAACCAGTAATGAAATGTGCACAAATTTCACAAACAATATAATCCGAGAAATGTCTGATTGTAAAAGGAGATGCTCTATTTATATAATGAAAGCAAAGAATAGCAAATAGTTTGAATACTGCAATAGTACCCATAGGTCACTAAAAAGCCTAGAATTCCTCAAGTGCATTGTAAAGGCACTCTTTGGAAAATCTGAGAAAGACATGAACAAATATCATGTATGTTAAGAAGGCATAGGAGGGTAGTAATCTGTACAACTAGAGAGGGTACCTATATCAATGGGATCAAGAATCCACTGAAGTATTAACACATAATAGAATTCAAAAAGATAAAGCAATGAGGTAGCTTTTAGTGTCTTCTTTTGGAATTGATCCTACCATATTTTATAGTTACTTACTAGTTACCATATCCACATCGGCAGACAGAACTATTCACCAATCAATCAATCAACCATTCATCAAAGAAGCATTGATTATCTAAAAGGTACCAAGAACTGTGCTAGGCACTGGGGAGTAAGAAGACAAAAATAAAACAGCTGCAATAATCAAGGGATTTTCATTGTAGTGGGGAAGACAACATGGACAAATAGAGGACCACACAAAATAAACACAAATAAAATGTATGTAAAGTAAATCCTCGATAATTTATTGGGAAGGAATGAACATGAGGAAAGACTTGATGCAGTTTGTATTTGAACTGAGCTTTGAAAGAAACTAGGGACTCTAAATGCAGAAGTGAATAGGACAGAACAAACAAAAACCACATCTATTTTCATAAAGACTACCAGTATTCCAGAGTTTAAGAAGGCATCAATAATATGAACAGAATGCAAATTTAATTGAATGCAAGTTTCTTGAGGGTAGAGACTGCTTTGTTTTTGTTTTAAATTTTGAAAAAAATTAAATTGCCCCTCAGCAGAAGCAGGGCAGGAATAAGGGATAGTCAGTGGTGTGGTCAGAAAGGCTAGAAGTCTTACCTTTGACATATACTACCTCTGTGACCCTCATAAATTGCATAACATCCCATTGGCACGGGCAACACTGGAAGATTAAGTTATAGTTGAGTTGTTGATCTGTATAAATTGAAGGAGTTTCTATGCTGAAATTTCCCTATAGATACAGTACCTCCCATAGTGTACAAGAGAATTAGCACTTAATAAATGCTGATTGTTCAATAAAAGAACATTTAAAAGTTAAAAAGCAAGTCAATCAACCACAATATAGTGTCACAGAATTACTATTTTACGTTGTCTCACTAAACAAACTGTCAGTGTATAGGAGCAATGAAGATGGAAAGTAGAACACAGATGACAAATGCTTAGGATTCTGACTCCATGATGTAAAAACCTATTCTTTATGAGAAATTCTCTGTTCTTCTGCTAAGGGCCCTGTTTCTTTTGTCACTTTCTAAAAGGAAAAAAAAAAGCTGAAACATTCCACCAGCCTAATGGAGAATTATGAAGAAGCAAATGATTTCATACTATTTACTGGGGTTTTCCAGGAACCACCTTCATCTCCTTATCCAAAGAACATTTTAAAGAAGGATGAATTTTCTCTGCAGTCCTTTCTTTAAATATGCCTAGTTCAGCTGCCAGTCTCCGGTATTTTTTTTTTTTTGCATCACAAAAGGATTTAGGAACCACTTTGTCCTGTTCCTGTAAGACTCTTGATTGAGTTGAGATATAAGTGATGCATAGTGTAGTGAATGATAGAAAAGAAGCCAGAGGGAGACTCTGTTTTTCTTTTACTCTTAAATCAATTACATAAATGCTATGTGTAACATGAAAATTCACTATATTATCCTTTCATGGGAATCTACACCAAAAAACTATATCAAACTATAATGCACTTTGTAGTCAATCGTATAAGATTTTCTCTATTATCTGTTTGTGTATCCATTCATGATTTCATTCTTTTAACTAATATTTGTTGCAAACCTAGTATGTGCAACACACCATGGGAGACACTGTGGGGGGATACAAAACATGAATAAGAAATTCTTTTCCTTCTAAAGCTTACAATTACATCCAAGAAATAATAGGTACCATTGATATGAATAAGAATGTGAAAGTGCAGAAAGGGAGCTACAAACAAAAAGCTATGAGGGTTCAGAAAAAGGAAACATTCTTTCCAGGTGGAGTGGTCAGAGTAGATACCATGAAGGATATTCTATTTAAAACTGGCCTTAAAGGGTGGGTTGGAATTGGGCAGGTGTACCTAGAGCAGGACATTCTGGGCAGTAGAATGAATCTGAAAAGCAGTTTGGTGTATTCTAGATAGTTTATTGAACATGAAGTCATGTGACCTAGGTTTGAGTCCCATTCCAGACGCTTACTATTTTTTTCACATAATTAAAGCAAAGATAATGCTACTTGAAACACCTCCCTCTCAGGATTGCTGTGTGGATAAACTCTCTGCAAACCTTTAAGTGTATCTCTTTAAATTTCTATGAACAGGTGCAAAGTGATATGAATAGAAAAAGGAAAAAAACAATATACACAATGACTACAACAATTAGAATGGAAATAACGACAAAACAACAGAAATTGAATGCAAGATTGAATGTGATGAAATTAGACTAAGCAAGATTGACCCCCAAAGAAGAGGCAAGAACAAACCTTCCTTCTTTGAAGAGGTAAGGGAAAATGGGCATGTGTAGTCCAAGACTTGACTGGTGTCTTGGTTAGTTTTGCTGGATTTTTTTTTCTTCCTCTCTTAAAAAATGTGTACATTACACAAGATGGCTCTCTGGTAGGAGAAGAGAAAAGGGAAATTGTAAGATGTATAGATATATTTGGAAGTGGAGATTGTGTAAAAACAAAATATATCAATATTTTTACCCAATACTATGCTTTGTCTTTTTCCTTACCTCCCCATAACCAATATCCAAATTCCCAATCTTTCCTTTCTTCAACTACCAAAACAATCAAGTCTGACCATATTATTCCATTAATCAAGAAACTTTGGGGATTGTCTAGGATAAAATATAAATTTTGTTTGACCTTTAAAGACCTTCACAATCTGGCTCCAAGCTAATGATTCAGAGATTTCACATTATTCTCCATCACAAGTCTAGTTAACTTGAGTACTTACAGTTCTCCAAACATGTTATTCTATCTCCTACTTCCTTGCCCTTGCAAAGGCTGCTTCCTATGTTTGAAATGTTTTCCACCCCCATATCTGGCCTGTGGAACCAATAGCTCTCTTCAACACTCAGTTCAAAGTCTAACTCCTGCATAAGGCCTTTTCTGATCTCCGTAGGTGTTAAGTAGTATCTTCTGAAACCAGGGGGACAAGTGGTATTTAGTTAATATAAGTTTGGTACCTACTAATCTGTGTTTCCTCCAGTTGCATGTAAGCTCTTTGAGGACAGGAACTACTTTTTTTTTTGCTTTTATTTGGAAGGCAATTGGGATTAAGTAACTTGCCCAAGGTTATATGGCTAGTTTGTGTGTGTGTGTGTGTGTGTGTGTGTGTGTGTGTGTGTGTGTGTGTGTGCGCTCGCGTGTGCATTAAGTGTCTGAGGCCAGAACAGAACTCAGGTCCTCCTGACTCTGGGGCCAGTGCTTTACTCACTGCACCACCTAGCTGCCCCAGGAACTATTTTCTTTTGAATTCGTATCTTCCCAGTCTAGCACAGGCTTTAGAACACAGTAAGCAATTCTTGCTGCATTAAACTGAACTGAACTGTTGCCTACATGTCTTTCTTCTGTATTTAAGTGGTTACATGCAGTGTCTCTTCCAACTTTATCCTCTTAAGCAACTAACCCAAAAGTCAGTTAGTGTGGTGCTGCCCACAAGAGAAATCTAATCTTCCTAATTATTAATATTCTCCCCCTATTCATAGGAAATCACTTATTTTTTAATACTTTATATTTGCTTATGTTGATACATGTTTTGTCCCTCCCTGTTCCTGATAACTCCCCACAGAATATTAAGCTCCTTGTTTCTTGAAGTAAAGGATTTTTGTCTCTGTATCTCCAGTTCTAACCACAATACCTTGCAAAGAACAGTATTTAAATGTTCAATGAATTGAGAAATGTTGGAGGGGATGTGGAAAATTGGGACACCAGTGCATTGTCAGTGGAGTTATGAACCAATTCAACCATTCTGGAGAGCAATTTGGAACTATGCCCAAAGGACTATAAAACTGTATATACTCTTCGATCTCTCAATACCCCATGCAGTAGCTCTATATCCCCAAAAGGGAAAAGGACTGATTTGTGCAAAAATATTTATAGCAGCTCTTTTTGTGCTGGCTAAGAATTGGAAATCAAAGGGAAGCCTATCAATTGAGGAATGACTAAACAAGCTTATAAAATTATGATGGAATATTATTGTTTTATAAGAAATGACAAGCAGGATGATTTCATAAAAAACCTGGAAAGACTTACATGAACTGATGCAAAGTGAAGTAAGGAGAAGCAGGAGAATATTGTACTCAGTAACAGCAATATTGTACAATGAAGAACTGTGAAGGACTTTGCAATTCTCAGCAACACAATGATCTAAGACAATGCCAAAGGACTAATGATGAAGCCTCCAGAGAAAGAATTGATATTACTTGAATACAGACTGAAGCAGGCTATTTTTCACTTTCTCTATTTCCATTCTTTTCTTTTATTCAGGTCTTCTCAGACAAAATGATTAATATGGAAATATTTTACATGATTGCACATATATAACTTATATCTGATTGTTTGCCATTTCAAAGAGGGGTGAGGGGAAGGAGGGGGTATGTATAGAATTTGGAACTGAAAATGTTTAAAAAGGTTTAAATTATTTTAATATATAATTGGGTAATATAAAATAATTTTAAATATTTCATGTCATCAAAAAAGAGATTGTGGGGAAAGAAGAGAATACATGAGAGTGTCTTGAGGTATACTCTCAATTATGGGACATAGATGAAGATACAGCAAAGGAGGCTGTGAAGGAGTGGCCACAAAAGGAGGAGGAGAACCTTTGTTGTCATTCAATCATTTCATTTGTGTTTGAGTCTTTATGACCCCATTTAGGATTTTCTTGGCAAAAATACTGGAGCGGTTTGCCATTTCCTTCTCCAGCTTATTTTTAGACAAGGAAACGGAGGCAAACAGGGCTCAGTGACCTGCTCCGTGTCATACAGCAAGTAAGTATCTGAAGCCAGATTTGAACTCAGGTCTTCCTGAGACTAGGCCCAGTGCTTTATTCACTCTGTCACCTAACCGCCCAGAAGGAGAACCTAAGAAAACCAATATATTGTTAAATCATGAAAATGCAGATAGGATATTATTTCCAGAAGGAGAAATCAGTCAATAGTGTCATGTTCTTCAGAGAAGTCAAGAAAGATGAAGACTAAAAACGGGTGATTAGATTTGTCAATTAAGAAATTTTTAGTAATTTTAGATAATGCAGTTTCAGTTGAGTGATGAGATTAGAAACAAAATTCAAAGAGATTGAGAAATAAGCGAATACAAGACAAGTCAAGGAAGTACTATAGACAGTTCCTTCTTCCTCCCCCCTGGAGTGTGGCTGTAAAAGAGACTCCATATATAGAGTGATAGCAAGAATTTAATAAGTGGGATTGCAACCTATTTTTTTTTAACTCAGTTTCTTGCTGTCTTTTTTTCTTTTCTTTTTTGAATGAACCTGTGATTTCACTGGCATGACAAGGTCCTGATGAGGATTTTTCTCCTACAATGAAGTACATCATATGGTATGTATTATATATATATATATATTAGAAAATAATAGTTTTAGTTACTTGGGTCAATGAGAAGTTAAATGTCACCCTGAAGGTCAAATAATCAGAGGTCTAACTTGTACTCATTCCTCCTGCTGTGAAGATAACTCTTCACTATGCCACACTGTCTCTCTCATTTCCACTTATTAACTGGAAATGATGATTTTTAGATGTGTAACTTCAAAGATGTTCCTAAAATGTTTTCCTTGAAATTACAGAATGTCAAGTAAATTCTTCTATTTAACAAAAATAATATTACCAATAAAATGCATTAAACCTTATAATATGTCTAATATACTTAGAAGTCAAAAGGAGGGCATTAAATAAGTAAATATTTATTGAATTTATTGAATCCCTACTCTGTTCTCATCAGAGTGCTAGGTACCATGGAGAATGTGTGTGTGTATGTGTGTGTATGGAGAAACAGATATAGATAAAAGATAGACAAAGACAGACATAATTACTTTTCGAAGTATTTTAAAATCTAACATGGGAGGGGAAATAAACTGAACTTGTACAAAATAGGGAAATGCACTTAGAAAACCAAAAACACTGTTTCCTTCATTCTAACCTATGTGCATAGTTCAGTTCAAGGGGCTAAACATCTTATGTGAAGTTTTTTTCTGATCTTCATATCTCCCCTTTACCTCTAGCCCCAGTGTTAACTTCTCAAATCACCTTATATTTATCTGTGGAGATTTTAGTAGATTATAATTTCCCTGATGCAAAAGACAATTTCATATTTATATTCATGTCCCCAACACCTAACACAGTGTCATATGTATTAGACATAATTAATAATTGTTGTAACTGTTATTAATTTGGTGCACTGTGTAGTACTAGCTATACTGAAATAAGATATGGAAAAAAAACAGTGATAATGAGTGTATGCTCTGGATCTAAGTCCTCAAGGATAAACAGGAGAGAGTGGCCAAAAAAAAAAGGGATTCTAGTCTATGTATACAGGGTAGAAATGAGTATGGTATGCATCATGAGTAAAAACTTCCTCATTAGGGGTTCATACATGCTGGTGAAGAATAAGAAATTAAGATGATGGCATAACGAACTGATCATGAAATGCTATGAGTTAGCTGGAAGAATTTGAGTTTGACACAAATGGCAATAGAGAGTTACTATCGTTTCAGAGCAAATGTGATTTATTAAATTGATTTTTTTTCTAGGATGGTGATTGGTATAGGCAATGGTGTCAAATTCTAATAGAAATGAGGATAATAAAACCATATATGAGGATCCCTGCAGATCACATATTAACTTAGAAAACCACATGTTAATATTACCTACATTTTGCTGTACTTTTCTATTTTGTTAAATATTTCCCAATCATATTTTAATTTGGTTTCCAGTCCACTCAAATGTGTTATGTGTTGCATGTCACTGCAGGTCACCTTTGACATGTCTAGCTTAGGGAATTACTAGGGAGGGAACTAGTACTACACATGGACAAATGAATTGCAACTTTTGGTCTTAAGGTGTTTTCGAAAATTATGATGTATATGGATAAATGATATGAAGTAGGTATAAGTAAGGAAAAGGAAAATGAAATACTCTGAGATCATATCAGAGAGGAATTACTTCAAACTAGAGATGTCACAAAATGAGGCAGCATTTAAGCTAGTAGATTAGGCCAGTTATAGAAAGTAAAAATAGATTGGAAGGAGAAGGTAGCATAGAGGAAGAGAAAATAGATCCATGTACACAATAAGGAGGATGCAGGCTATGGGAATGGGGATAAATGGCAAACATGAGGAAGGATAATCTTATAGAGGGGATTAATACTTTGGTTAGGGATCAGATTATATTGCTTTGAAATTACCTTACAAATCTAATATTCTTTCCAAGGGCACTAGAAGAATTGTTATAGTATTATTAGGAAGTGGAATTAGTCTCAAAGAAGTTGATGAACCATTCAGTTATTGTTCTTAGATGTGGTTCCAACATTTGATGTTTTACTACTCCATTCATCACTGGAGGTAATAGAGCTTTGTAAGGATTCAGATAACTTCATATACTACAGAGTAAGTCAATCACAAAAGAAGCTGTCTTACCTAAATAATTATCTGATAATTTTTTAAGGTACATCTCTCTTAATTCATTTTCACTCTCCATTTTTTACTCTTCATGTTCTCTCTCTCTCTCTCTCTCTCTCTCTCCCTTTCCCTCTCTCCCTCTCTCTCTCTCCCTCTCTCTATCCTTTCCTCTCTCCCTCCCTCCCACATGTCCCACATGCTATTACCACATGAGATTAATTTTTATCTTTAATCGCTGCTCTGGCCAACTGTCAGAATGTCTCAAAGCTGCCTGCCTTCAAATCTGTGGGTTATGATGCTGCTGTTCCTAACAGATAAAGGTGAAAACAGCATAGAAGGAAAGAAAACACACAGGCCCATAAACACAAGAGCTGATTGTTAAAACATTTGTGTTTGCCTTTACCTGAGAGGAAAAAAAACTAAAACCTGTTTGTGTTTTGCTACTTCTTATCCTCTGTTCAACTCATTCAGCAAGTACTCTAAAATTATGAAAGAAAAAGAAAAAAAAGTTTTGTGGAAAGGAATTTTCATGTACATGACTGGAAATAGATATAAAAGAAACAAAAGTATGGGCTACCCAAAGTACACTGAAAATATTTTTTAATTGTATATATTTTTTCATCCAGTTAATTAGCAGGATAACTTTTTTTTCAAGCAGTGTATGAAATATGTCAAGGTCAGTCAATTCTGGCAATTAGTGTGGGGAAATATAAAGATAAATAGGAAGAATGTGAAGCAGTTGGGAAGAAATAGAAACTTCATTTGTGTCAAAAATGAATACTTTTATGTTTTAACTTACAAATTTTCTACAATCTAGTAATCAGAAAAAAAAATTGAGTAGAACATAAGAGCAACAAGGTAAGAAGGAGTAAAGAGGCTTAATAATCCATAGGATATTGTAGCGGCAAGCACCCCAGCATCCTCAGGGTTTGCTGCCAACACAGGTTCTTGGATCTGCTTTGATAAAGGAAAGCAACTCAAAATGGGTTAACAAGCTTACTTTAATCAGTGAAATATGTATCACTTACCTAGTTCAGGGGAAAAAGATCAGCACCCCGAACTTCAAAGTATACAGGCAGAATTATCAAGACAGAAACAGATCAAGTAGACAGCTTTCCAAACTGTCCAGCCATTACATCCATACCAAATCACCATCTGGGTTTCAACATCTGGGTTTTTCAAAGCTGGGGGGCTCTGGACAATGGCTTCCCAGAATCTATATCAAATCACAGAACAATTCTCAAAGTGAGCCCCAAAACAAAGCTACACATCAGGGCTTATATAGCCTTCTCCTGGCTCAGAGAATGTAACAACCTTATTGACCCACTGGCCAATCAAGAAGTATCTACTGAAAAACAAGCCTCCCACCCTAGGCTCCAGGTGCACTTTAGCCTAGGGGCAGGGAAGATCTTTAAATTTACATTCCCATTACAGATATATAATCAGCATGAACACATTTAGTACAAGAGCACATTTTATAGATCTGTAGTCTCATTAACATGAATGTGCCTCAACCCTCAGTCAACAGTGCAGCTAGATAACTGTTCATGCTTTCTTATTCTATGTCATTATTGTCCATCTCTTCCTGGAAATTTTTTCGCAGGGGGTCCACCCTATGTTCTGGGGGCTTCTCTCAAATTCTATTGACATTATGCAGACAACTGTAGAGTATTGGTTATCCCTTGCCCTTGTCACTTGACTGGGCTATCCTATTAAATAAAACCTTTAGCCTATCTTTAGTTATCAAATATATAATAGAATGTAAATTGAAATCCTAGATATATTGAGTTGAAAAAGGCCATTTTTTCCAAATGTTTTGAAGGATTTTTAAAGGCAAAAATGTGTTTAGTGTCTTTTTTTTCCAGTGGGAGAAACAGAAATGTGATTTCATTCATATAGGAAGCTGACAAGGGGATTCCCTCTCTTAACACATATGGCATCTTCTCTGAAACTTATTTGAAAGTTGCCTAGGGCACTGAGAAGTTAAGTGACTTGTAAAGAATCACATAGTATGTGTATATATTTATGCATGTGTACATATACATGTGGTATGTGTATAACTACAAATACATGCATACATATACGTCTATGTATATATAGACATGGAACTCCAAAGCCATGTTTTTATTCATGAGGCTTTGCTGCTTCTCAATGTCCCATTTTCCCCAACCTGTGCTAAATTTTAAAATATTTTAAGCTCTCAAATAAAACACACTTAAGTAGAATCTTTAAGATCAATATTTTGGTAGAAGATTAACATTTTGATGGGAATTCATGCACCTACAAAGATTGTTGAATCAGGTTTTATTGACCATGTTAAAAGTTGATCATAAGCTATCAAACAAATCAGGGAATAGCTGATCCAATCATGGCCATTAAGATAATAAGAATAAGTAGAATGAACCATGGTCCAATTATTTTAATCATCTTAAGCTGATTGAATCACACATTCAGCAGCACAGTAATTACCTCTGGAATTGTCAAATTACTGTACAGACTTTACCCAATACTGATGTGAAATAAAAGATTTTAAATATTATAATGAGGTTGCAAGGAATGATTTTCACATTTTTGTCACTACTGATGTTATTTTAGAAAGAAAAAAAAATATTTGGGATTTACATAAAACAAGCAACACAATTACCAGTATGAAACCTGATTCAATTAGTTATACTCATAGTAGTATTTTATATGTAAACTAAACAGTTATTAAAATTAACCAAAGTAAAATTATAGCTAATTAATCTTTATATATATGCATATATACACATATATTTGTATATATACATACATAACAGATATTTAAAAAATCTAACATGAAAAGGTGTTTCTCCCTCTACTTATAATAAACTTGTTTCCTACAGAAAAAATATGTTCTTTGGATTATGATTCTGCATAGTAACTAGCACATTTTAAGACACTTAATATCTGAAATATCAATCCTGTGTTAGTCTCTATTAAATAATGCTAGGATAATTAGTCCTCTAGTTCATCAGTTCTAATATGTGCATGGGCATTCACTTTCCACATTTAATTCACATGCTTGTCTGACACATCTATCAAAAGTACAGTTAGACAGTAGTAAATTGTTTCAGCAGAACATTTATTTCTCAAAAAATATTAATAAATATAATTAGGATTTGAGCTTTGGTTAATTGATCAGGTTGTCCATTCATGAGCCTCACCTTATTAGTGATAATAGGTATTTGGTAATAGGAAAGAAAAAAAAAACTACCAAGGTATATGATACATACATTAAATTCATAACTAATACAATCTTATTCTCAGATATACACATGACTATACATTTATTGTAGTTGAAGGCTGTTTAGTAGTAAAGTGGACAAAGAAGATAAAATGAACATTTTAAAATCCACTAACTGATCTCCAAGTTCATTTTTCAAATATCCTAATGTTCATAACCAAAAAAATTTGTTGAATTGATATGAACACAATGTTTTGACATAAAATAAAGAAATATACTGGTGAAGTCATGAAAGTATTAGACTAAGGGTCAAGAGACATCAATTTAGGCTTTGTTTTGCCACATACTAGCTACGTGACTTTGGATGTGTTTCTTCAAACCAAAGGTAAGGTGGGGTCTAAATGACTTCCAAATTACCATGTGGCTCATGGTTTTCCAAGCCCAAAAGCTAGATGGTACAGTGGGCAAAACACTAGACCTGGAATCAATAAGAACAGAATTCAAATCCAGCCTCAGACACTTATTAGCTTGTGACTCTGGGAAAGTCACTTAACTTCTGATTGCCTCAGTTTCTTCTTCTGTAAAATGGGGATAATAACAGTATTTACTTCATTTGTGAATATAAAATGAGATTAATAATTATGAAACATGGGGTGGCCAGGTAGCACAGTGAGTAAGAGCACCGGCTCCAGTGTCAGAACGACCAGGAGATCGAATTCCGGGCTCAGACACTTAGCACCCATCCAGAAACACCTGGCCGTGTAACCTTGAGCAAGTTACTTAACCCCAATTGCTTAGGGGCGGCCAGGTGGCTCAGCAAGTAAGAGTACCGGCTCCAGTGTTGGGACGACCTGGAGATCGAATCCCGGGCTCAGACACTCAGCACCACACCCAGAAATAACTGGCCATGTAACCTTGAGCAAGTTACTTAACCCCAATTGCTAAAAAAAAAAAAAATTATGAAACACTTAGTACTGTGTCTGACAATACTAAGTGCTATACAAATGTTAGTTATTATTATCTATCTAATAATTTGATTATTATCTATTAACTACTGTGCCATAATTATAAGCAGAAACCCAACACAGGAATCTTAGAGTTAGAAGGCATTCTCTCTCCTATTAATGATGTTTAATAATAGATTACTGGCTAGTCACTGAACATTGTTGCTTCATATTAAGCATACAGCCAGAAAAAAGCTCTAAATAATTGTTCACATAAGCTTCTTTTGACTATCTATATACATATACACCCACATACATATACATACATATATACATTCATCCATATGTGTGTGTATTTTTATATATGAAATAAATGAGCTATGTATATACATTTGGTCCTAAATTATTGACTAGGTTTTAGGAACTGTGGAAGATATATTACAATATTGTTTTCTCTTTAAAATATATGCTATTAAATATATATATATTTAATAGCATATAATACTATGCTATTAAAAAGTTTTTCATCTGCTTAAACAGTCCTTTTTCTTTCACCAGGAAGAGCATAACAGTCAACACATTTTAATATTATTATGAATGATTTATTTAATGATCATGTAAAGCATACTTTGTAATAAATACATATTCCACTACCTATCAGCTCAAACATATGATTATTGATGTTTGTATGGGCATGTGCCAACCATTTCTTTGTCTCTTTTTTTTGTTTCTCCCTCTACTTATAATAAAATCCCTGGAAGAGTCTCTGGATATTAGAAGATAAAAATTCTCAAACACCAGATTTTCTCACCACCAAAACAATGAGAGCACCATTAAATACTGGGTTAGTGTAAATAGATAGTATTGGGGGTTTGGGGCAAGAGAAAACAACATTTAATTACTTGTGGAGAAAAACATACCAAGTGTACTTTATGATTTTTTAAATAAAGGTAGTTGCAGACACTTGGAAATAATTACAGGTATTTTTTCCATCATATGATGGAAAGTACTTTTGATAGATGTGTCAGACAAGCATGTCAATTAAAGTGGAAAGTCCATGCCTATGCACATATTGGAACTGATGAACTAGAGGACAAATTATGCTAGCACTATTTAATAAAAACACAGGATTGATATTTCAGATATTAAAATATTTAAAAGCTGACTTTTTATATGATGGTGATTCTATCTTGAGTAAGATAATGTATAGTTTTCAAATAGATGATGTGTAAATGGAAAGAAAGGATTTGGACTCAGGAGAACTGGGTTTGAGTCCCAGCTCTGCTTCATATTGATTTAGTGACCCACAGCAAATCATTTATCTTTTCTGAATCTCAATTTCCTCAATTATAAAATAGGGATGATATTGCAACTTAAGTTACTTCACAAGATTGTTGTTAAGATTAGTTTCATACATGAAAACACTTTGTAGACTATAAAATATATTACAAACATTACTTATAACATTAATTTCTATTATATCATTTTGTAAGTCATTTAATTATTTTAATTTTAATTTCATATTGTTAAAATGTGGGGTGTCATCCACAAAGTCCTGCAGTGATGTCTCATTATAGAATAGAGGTGATCCAGGATTCTTAAAGACTGTATCAACAGAGTTCAATTCTTGTAGGTTCCATCATTAGCCTGGAAAGTATTCTTGTATGTTCCTATCCACAGACTAAGAACCCATTAAAAAATTACAGAAAGGTTCATAATCAGCAGGCTACCTACTTGGCGGTGATTTAATTGTCTATGGCAACTCATGAAAAAAAAATACAAAATTTCCCTGAGTACTGTATAGTCTTTTTATTTATGCATCTGTAGGCTTAGTGGCAGAATGTTGAGTATATCAGATTCTAAATAGTAGTAGTTTTATACTATAAATATTCATTTAATTATTTGCATTTTCTATGTGAAATCCTTGTGCAGTTATGTTAACCAGTGAGTTAACATACTCTTGGAAAAATTTAATAATACCAATATTAACATCCTTGTTATGAACAATACTAGAAGGCAAAAGAAAATTGGGGCTGAATGAAGCATACCCCACAGGGTTTCTATAAAGAAGCAAATGACAGGTTTAGAGGGATTCAGTTTTTTCATGAATCCCAAGGTATTAACAAATATCACACCATGGGAGGCTTCAATGATGTCATATTGACACACATCTAAACTATTTGGTAAATAACTTCTGAAAACAATTGTACCATTTTTGGGGAAGAAGTTAAGGAGAAAGAGGAACTCTAAGAACATAAGGCCTTTCACACCAAATTAATGTATACTTGGATACTCAGTGATTTTGATACAAAGAGTCTAAACATTATGTGTTTTTGAAAAATACCATAAAAAAGAAAAATTGAATAGGATACATCAAGAGACAAGAGTACAGAAAAAAAAACACTTTCCAGAAAGGCTAGTAGATGTCAAAGTAAAAATCATTGAAATACAAAGAATAGCAACAGAAAGAATCTCCATGTTCAATTTACCAAGAAACACCTTAGTCATATTTCAGAACTATAATATAAAGAAACCACGGGGAGAAATTAAAATTGAAGAAGAAAAATCAAAGGTGTCCAGTTACTTCATACCAAATCACCATCATTGAGATGCCCAATTCTGCTATTACCCAGTATTTTGGGAAGAATAGTCAAATTCAGATTTCACTTCCCTTCTTTTCCATTTCCAGCCTTATTATTAGCTATTTCAACCTCATGCTCTCCTCTACTCTTGATTTCTTTATCCATTTGTCATATTGTCACCCATCTGTTGCCAAACCACAATCTGCTGCAACCATTCTCCTTTTCATTCTTGCTTAAATGATGCTGAACAGTACTAGGAGGAAGTCATACAACCATGCAGACTGAGCATATTATAAATTCATATTCTCTAACTTCTGCCAAGTTCTTATTGCAGCAAGGAAAATCTTTTAATTATCTGTAAATTATTCTATTTCAATCTTTCTTTTTTCTCTTTAAACTTCTATTACCTCCCTGATTTTCCTTTCTCTCAGTTGAGTATTTTGCCTCTTCTTTTACAGAGAAAATATATTCTGCTTCTTACAACACTTAAAAGGAAGTTTTAATAATAATCTGTGTTAAAACAATCATAAAAATAGATAATAGTTTCCCTTTTCCTCTCTTATAAGAGAGGAAAAGGGAAACAGTTATATTTAAAGGAATCATAGAAGTGGAAAAACAAAAGTACATGCACTAAACAGCAGAGTGACTTAATTGTTAAAATATTAGCTAAGTAAATTGCAAAAACTGCAATGGTAGTAACACGATAGAAGAGACTTTGATATTCTTCCTTCAGAGCTAGAAAAATCCAAGAGAAAGAAAATGGCTAATTCTGAATGAAATCTATAATCCTCTGGGCCTACAAACACACATATTCCAGAATCCTAGAGTATCTTTTAAAATTGACAACATTCTAGGGCATAACAATCGTAAAACAACCAAAGGCACATATAATAAAGACATCTATAAAGATGACAAAAATATAAATAGTTATTGATAAAATAAATGAGTAAAAGAAACACATACAAATGGAAATTAAATAAAACATTCTGAGTTACGAATGGATCAAAGAACAAATCATAGATACAATAACTATGTAAAATATAATGAAAATAATTAGAAAATGTACCAAGCTTATGGGATATAATTGAAGCAGTTCTAAGACGAAAAGTTAGAACCACTAAAACTTATATTTAAAAAGAGAATATTAATGAATTTGGAATGAATGTTCAAATGATTAAACCTAAAACAAATATAAAAAACAATTCTTGAAAATTAAAGGAGGAACAGAGAAACTTGAAAATAAAGACTAACTTACACAACTAGAAGTTTTTAAAAATACTAATTAAAATTGATAAATGTTTAGTGATCCTGCTCAGAAAAACGAATGTGGATAACTAAATTGCTAAAATAAAAAAGAATAAGCTAATTAATAAAATGTAGAGTAAATCAAAATTATGAAAATAGTAATAAAATATATTTTAGTAAAAGTGAAAGGGTAAAGAGTTTTTAAAACAGGAAAGCAAAAAAGTAGATCAGATTAAATAAAAAACAAATACAAGCAACTGAAAGCAAAAGTCCAGTGCTGATAAACCCTAGAACCTAAATTATTGTGGGGAGGACTGAGTATTGGAAAACAACTTTGAAAAGCAGAAATCTGTGCAGCAGAAATTGTGTTTAGATCAACATCATATACCCTAGACTACAAAAAATCCAAGTGATTATGTAACCTGAATATAGTCACACTATAAAAAATTAAAGATAAACAAGACTAGGTACATTTCATAACTGTGGGTAAGGTGGAGAATGCTTAAGCATATAAATGATAGAGGAACTCCTAGAAGATAAAATAGATTATTTTACCATATAACATTTAAAAGTATAATGATATTATTAATAAAAATAGAAACAGAAGAAAAATGAAAAACTAGGGAAAATAAATTAAATATCATGAATAAAAGCCTGATATTCAAATATGTAAGGAATTGATGCTAGATATAACTATATAGCATCAATAACTATTCACCATTAGTAGTAGAATGATACAAAGTAATATCTTTATAAAGATGAATAAAAGAACACAAATGATCACAGGAAAATATGTTTCAGATCCCTAATGGTAAAAGAATTGTAAATTAAAAGAGTTCTGAGATTTCAACTCTCACCATACAAACTGCCAAATTTCCAAAAACAGGCAATGGATTATCAATGCTGAGGGCCATAGGAATTCAGAAATACTAATATGCTAAAGGGAGAGTTGTGAAATGGTCCATTCATTTTAAATATCAATTAATAATTATATAAGTAAAGTGATTAAATAGTTCATTCCTGGACCCAATGATTCCACAAAGAATGGAAACAAAGATGCTATATATCTATATCTATATATATCAGCATTCTTTGTGGCAACAAATTAGAAACAAAGTAGGTCCCTCTGAATTAGAAATGGCTGAAGGATAAGTGAATGGCTCGATAGAATGTAATATGTGAACACAATGGAATAGTACTACACTAAAAATAAAAAAAGGAAATGAAAGGGCTATGAGGAAGTAAGAGAAGAATTATACTAAGTCATGAATCAATAAGAAATTAAGTTACTACAACCAAGAACACTATACATACAATGTTTATGGCAATATAAACAGAAAAAAACAAGAAGAATTTGAAATCAAATATTGTGAAACTTGAATGACTAGGATTGGTCCCAAAGAAGAGAAATAAGACTGTACCTCCATTCCTTATTTATAGAGATGGGGGACCACAAATATAGAATACTGAACAAAATGTCAAATTTAGTTGATATATTGGTTATTTTGATTAACTTCTTTTCCCCTTTTATTTTCCTTTATTATAAGGGATTTGTATCTGGAAGGAAAAAAGACATAGATATATCAGGAAATTAAGGTGATCCAAAAACAAAAGACATATATAAATATATATGTTTTAATTTTAGGAATGGCTGAAAAAAAGCTATGGTATATAATGTAATGGGATTTTGTATACTAAGAAATAACTAATATGAGGTATTCCAAGAAATGTAGGCTTATAGATATAGAGATATAAGAGATCTTTACAGTTATCTGGTCCAAATTCTAACTTCACAGCCACAGGTCAGGGTCTGCTCTTAGGAGTTGTGATTCCAAGTTCAGCTTTTTAAAATTCTACAACATCATAAAACATCTAATGAAAAAAGAAATTAAATAGGTATGGATATCCTAAAAATGTTGGGAGAAATCAAGAAAAATCCCTAGCATGCTGGGTGACTCTCCCTTGGTGATCCTAAGGAAAACCTTTGGCTAGAATTGCACATGGTAGGTAGACATAGATGGAATGAGATTTGCATCATTAAAGGAAACATCCAAATCAATGCAATCACAGGTCCATTTGAATATTTGAGCACTGAAGTAAAATAGGGATAATAATACTAATCAGTAATGTACATCTTACCAAAGATACCTGAGGCAAAATAGTTGTTTATAAAATACTGAAGAAGTAAGCTGTAAGATATAACTTAAGCACACAAAGTGCTATTAGTATACATTGAGAATGTCTTTTGCTATAAAGAAAACATATTAGTTTTGAATTTTAATGTGATACTCTGAACTTTCCTATGGCTGAAGTCTATGAAATTAAGCTATACAAGACCGAGAGATTTTTCTTTCAAATGTTATGGGAAGGGTGGGGCAGAAGAGAGAAGAAAGATCCTTTTGTCCTTTTTTCTTGTTCCTCTTCAGGGTCTACTCAGTCAGTAAGCTTTTCTTAAATGCCTACTATGTGCCAGGTACTGTCTAAACACAATGAAAACAAAGAAAGGCAAAAAACATTTCCTGTTCTCAAGGAACTCACAGTAATATGGGGGACAAAATGAAAACAACTATATATAAACATGATATATCTCAGAGTAAATTGTAGAGAATAAGAAGAGGAAAAAAACACTACTTTGGGGTCTAGGCCAAAAGGAATGACATAAAAGTTAAATATGTAAAAGTTCAATATATTTGTAGAAAACAAGTTATAGAAACTTTCTTTGAATCTCAAACAAGAATATAGTAGTAATTAACATGGACAATTACACGATTTTAGAAGATAATAGGAACTTAGGCATCATCTTGTGCATCACCTACATTTTACAGATGAGATAGACAAGGCCAATTAAAACATAGATGAGACCAAGGTCAGAGAACTCAGACTCAAACTAAATTTCTCTAAGTCTAACTCACTGTAATGACCTGGAAGATCTTAAAGCAGGACTTTAGTTAAAAATATGATTCCAAAGAAGGGACTAGTAAGTAAGAAGCCACTCAGCCTCCTGTCTTATATATTAGAGAAAGCATTCATCTCAAAAAGAAGGACTCAGCACTTTAAAAACTTCCAAAACAGCTTGTTATATGAGGATGAGTAGCAATAAATGCTGGATTTGCTGTATGCCTTTGGGCAATTTACTTAATTTCTATAGGCTTTAACCACTTCAACTGGAAAATGAAGGATTTTGACTAGATGATCTTTAAATTCCCCTCCAGCTTTAAAATTCTCTGAATACCTGCTTTGCAATTGAATATGTCTTAGAGAACATATTCTGATATTTCTGTTTATAGACTATATATTAAATTTGTGATATTAGCAGGTATAAAGTAATATACAATGTTTGGTATGTGGCAATAAATGATATTGAAAATTTTTTTTTTTAGTAAATGGGATTTAAGGTAGCACAGATGTCTGCCACAAAAATATAAGTTAATAGTGTAATAGATGGGGTGCTAAACTTGGATTCAAGAAGACAAGTTCAAATCTTCCCTCCTGATGATTACTACCTGGGTAGATATGGTCATATTACTTAAATACTTTGAAACTCATTTCACTCAGTTAAGGAAACAGAGGTAGGTCATTGTTATGGGGCTTTCTCAGGGTAATACAACTGAGAAATGACTGATTCTTCATCTCAGGTCTTTCTAACTTTAGGTCCAGTGCCCTGTCCACTGCAACACCTAGAAGCCTCTAGGCTACCCATCTTTCATAAAAAAAGGCCCCCAGGGCATAGTCAAGCCTTGGTCTATTAATTTCAGTAAGCTTCTCTGATCTATACCTTCACTAGAGCTCAAACATAAAAATAGTCCTGCCATTGATATAAATATCACTCATGCATATCTTCAGATGCATGATAAAGAATTCTGAAACTTCTTTTTCTGCATAGTACTCCCTCTCTATTTTCCATCTGTCCTTGTGCTTCATTTCAAATAAACTTATTCATTATTCTATTTATGACCTCAAAATATTTTTTAAACTGGGGGTGGAGCCAAGATGGTAGAAGGGAAACAGTAACTTTTCTAAGCTCCTCCATGAATCCTATCACTAAACTTTAAAAAGTGAATCTGAATGTATTTTGGAGTGACAGAATCCACAGGGAGACAGAGTGTGGCAGAATCCAGCCCAGGAAAGTTCCCACGTGGGTCCGGGCAGGGGGAGCATGGAACATGTGGAGGCTATAGAAGCTTGGACTAGAGAGCAGACTACAGCAGAGAGAAGGAGCCCCAGCCAGCAGACTCATCCATCCCAAGGGCGATTCGCAGCCATCTCACCAGCATCTCACCACAGGACAGAAGGAGCCATTGGAACCAGGTGAGAGAGTGCTTGGGGCCCCCAGCAGAGACAGCAGCTTCTCCTGGGGCTATCAGCCCCCAGCTTGGAAGTTTAGAAATTGCCTGCCTGATTTTCCAGGGGCTAGGATGACAAAGTAAACTCTGGCTGCTCTGATTCCCCCTCCCTCACCAGAAAACCCAGAGATAAGGGTCCCATTCAGTTTGAAATCCTGAGATTTTGGAAATAGCCTCGGGCTTGGGAGTCATTGAGAAGGGGTATAACTGAGGCAGCAAGGAGTTTGAAGAGAAGAGGGGGAGGGGTCTCAACAAGCCCTACCTCACCTGACCAGTAAAAGCCTGCCTAAGCAGTAGCTCTGGGCATAAAGGCAGAAATTTGAAGTGGCCAGACTACCCCTCCTCCACAGAGTACTCTGTGAGCATCAGCATAACTCAGGGGAAACACTGAGACTCCTGGCCTTGGCCTCACTCTAGACAACCAGAGGCTACAGCACACAAAGACAACAACCAGGCCCTTAGCTCCCAGCCTGAGAAATTAGGAAATAGGAAATTACCATGGGAAGGAAGGAAGCTGAGAAGGAGAAGGTGAAGGCAAGAAAATAGATTAGAGCTTATTATAGACGATTAAGAACAACCAAATACAGAGGACAACATGGATTCTGTACTCACACCTGAGACCACAGAAGGAAATATTAACTGGTCTCAAGCCCAAAAAGCATTCCTGGATTAGCTCAATAAAGATTTTAAAGGCCAAATTAGGGAAGTAGAAGACAAATTTAAATCTACAGTGACCAAATTGGAAAAAAGTCTCACTGAAGAAAAATTATCCTTAAAAAGTAAAATCAGTGAACTAATTGGAGAAAATATCTCCCTTAAAAAGGACCTTCAATGCCTAACTGAAGAGAATAATTCACTAAAAATTAGAATCAGTAAAATTGAAGCTAAGGACTCTATGATGCCCCAAGAGTCAATCAAACAAAACATGAAGATTGAAAAATTGGAATAAAGTGTAAAATATCTCACTGGAAAAACAACTGACCTAGAGAACAGATCCAGGAGAGATAATTTAAGAATTATTGGTCTATAAGAAAGCCATGATGAAAAAAGCAACCTGGACAAGAGATTGTCAAAGAAAACTGTCCTTAAGTCCTAGAATCAGAAGGTAAACTAGTTATCTAAAAAATTCGCTGGACTCCTCTTGAAACAGATCCCAAAATGAAAACTCCAAGAAATATAGTAGCCAAATTCCAGAATTACAAGATTAAAGAGAAAATACAGCAAGTCACTAAAAAGAAACAATTAAAATATTGTGGAACTATAGTCAGGATCACACAGGACCTAGCAGCTTCTACATTAAAAGATCGGAGGGATTAGAATTGACATTTCATAGGGCAAAAGAGCTAGGACTGCAACCAAGGATTAACTACCCAGCAAAACTGAGCCTAATCTTTCAGTCAAGGAGATGGTCATTTAATGAAATAAGGGACTTCCAGACTTTCCTGATGAAAAAGCCAGAGCTCAATGGAAAATTTGATCTCAAATTACAAGACTCAAGAAAGACATAAAAAGCTAAACGAGGAAAACACACACACACACATACACACATGCACACATGCACATAACTTGGGATGCAATAAGGGCAAAATGTTACATCCCTATATAAAAAGCTGATAATTATCAATATCAAAATTTACATGATTATCATGACTTTTAAAAGGGTTATACATAGATAGAGGGTGTGGGTATAAATGAACTAATCTGATGATAAAAAAAGAAAAGCCTTAGTAAGGGTGTCAAAGGGACTGTAATGGGATAAAAGGAAATGATGAAACAGAAAAAGGTAAATTATGCCATATGAAGAGGCATAAAATCACACTATAATAGAGGGGAAGGAAAGAGGGAGAGGAACATCATTTGAACATTGATATAAATATCACTGGTTCTGGTTCAAAGAGGGATCAACATAATCAGTTAAGTTTCAGATTCTAATATGAAAAGACACAAAAACTCATTAAGTAGAGGGAAAGGAGGGAGGGAGAGGAGCACCGTATGAAATTTACTCTCATTGGTTTGGAGTCAAAGGTGGAATAACATACTCTGATGAGTATAAAAATCTATTGTGTCCTATAGGCACTAGGAGGGCAAGGTGGGCGGTAACAAGGGGGAACTAGAGAGGAAGGAAATAGTAGTAAAAGGAGAGGGTAGGTGCAGAAGGGGGGGGGTCACAGGGAGGGAACACTGAGGGAGATGGTGGTCAAAAGGAAAACCCTTAAGGAGGGGAAGGGAGAAGGAAGAAACAAAAATATAAGCAGGGGAGGGAATAGGATGGAGGGAAAGAGACAGATAGTCATCATTACTATGAATGTGAATGGGATGAACTCTCCCATTAAACAGAGTTGGATAGCAGAATGGATTAAAAACCATAATCCTACAATATGCTTTCTACAAGAAATATGTTTGAAACAAAGAGATACCACAGCGTAAAGGTAAAAGGCTAGAGTAGAATATATTATGCTTCAGCTAAAGTAAAAAAAAAATGCAGGGGTAGCAATCCTTATCTCAGATAAAGCAAAAGCAAAAATAGATCTACTTTAAAGAGATAAGGAAGGAAACCATATCCTGCTAAAAGGCACCATTGAGAATGAAGCAATATCATAACTTAACATATATGCACCAAGTAGTATAGCATACAAATTCCTAGAGGAGAAGTTAAGGGAATTAGAGGAAGAAATAGATAGCAAAACTATACTAGTGGGGGACCTTAATCTCCCTCTCTCTGAACTTGATAAATCCAACCTCAAAATAAACAAGAAAGAAGTTAAGGAGGCAAATAGAATTTTAGGGAGGCTAGATATGATAGCTCTCTGGAGAAAACTGAATGGGGATATAAAGGAATATACTTTCTTCTCAGCAGTTCATGGCACATACTCAAAAATTGACTATGTACTAGGGCATAAAAACCTCACATTCAGTGCAGAAAGGCAGAAATATTAAATGCATCCTTCTCAGAGCATGATGCAATAACAATTATATGTGATAAAGGGCCATGGAAAGACAGACTAAAAACTAATTGGAAATTAAACAATTTAATCCTAAAGAATAAGTGGGTCAAACAAGAAATCATAGAAACAATCAGTAATTTCATTCAAGAGCATGAAAATACTTAGACAACATAAAAAAATCTGAGGGATGCATTAAAGGCAGTTCTTAGGGGAAGTTTTATATCCCTGAGTGCATCCATAAATAAATTAGAGAAAAGGGAGGTCAATGAATTGGGCATGCAATTGAAAAAGCTAGAAAAAGAACAAATAGAAAAGCCCCAATTAAATACCAAATTAGAAATGCTGAAAACCAAATGAGAGATTAATAAAATTGAAATAAAGGAAACTATTGAATTAATAAATAAAACTAAGAGATGGTTTTATGAAAAAACCAATAAAACTGATAGACCCTTAGCCAATAAGATAAAAAAAAAAGAAAGAAGAAAACCAAATTTTGAGTATCAAAAATAAGGGTGAGTCAACCTCCAATGAAGAGGAAAACAAAACAATAATTAGGAATTATTTTTCCCAAATGTATGCACATAAATTTGACCTTCTTAGTCAAATGGATGAATATTTACCAAAATGCAAGTTGCCCAGATTAACTGAAGAGGAAGTAAATTACTTAAATAACCCCCTCTCAGAAAAAGAAATCAAACAAACAATCAGTGAACTCCCTAGGAAAAAATCTCCAGGGCTGGATGGATTTACTAGTGAATTCTATCAAACATTTAAAGAACAATTGATTCTAATACTCTATGGGCTATTTAGGAAAATTAGTGAAGAAAGAGTCCTACCAAATTCCTTTTATGACACAAATATGGAACTGATACCTGAATCAGGAAGATATAAAACAGAGAAAGAAAATTATAGACCAATTTCCTTCATGAATATAGATGCAAATTTTTAAAATAAAATGTTAGCAAAAAGACTACAGCAACTTATCACAAGAATAATATACTTCGATCAGGTAGGGTTTATTCCAGGAATGCAAGGATGGTTTAATATTAGGAAAACTATCAGTATAATTGATCATATCAACAATAAAACTAGCAGAAACCACATGTTTATCTAAATAGATGCAGAAAAGGCTTTTAACAAAATACAACATCCATTCTCTTTAAAAACACTTGAAAGTGTAGGAATAAATGGAGCCTTCCTTAAAATAATAGGTAGCATCTATTTAAAGCCATCAACAAGTATTATATGTAATAGGAGTAAGCTAGAAGCATTTCCAATAAGATCAGTGGTGAAACAAGGATGTCCACCATCATCCCTCTTATTCAATCTGGAAGTATAAATGTTAGCAGTAGCAATTAGAAAAGAAAAAGAAATCAAAGGAATCAAATTAGGCAAAGAAGAGACCAAGCTATTGCTCTTTACAGATGATATGATGATATACTTAAAGAATCATAGAAAATCAAGTAAAAAAAACTACTTGAGACAATAAATAAATTTGGCAAAGTTGCAGGATATAAAATAAACCCACATAAATCCTCAGCATTCCTTTATATTTCTAATGAAATTAAACAGCAAGAGAAAGAAAGAGAAATTCCATTTAAAGTTACTGTAGACATTATAAAATATTTGGGAATCTACCTGCCAAAACAGACTCAGCATCTATATGACCATAAGTATGGAACACTTTTCATACAAATAAAGTTAGATCTAACTAATTGGAAAAACATCAATTGCTCATGGCTGGGTCAAGCTAATATAATAAAAATGACAGTTTTACCTAAATTAAATTATATACTTAGTGCCATACCAATCAATTTACCAAAAAACTACTTTATAGAGCTAGAAAAAATAGTAACAAAATTCATTTGGAAGAACAAGAGGTCGAGAATATCAAGGGAATTAATGAAAAGAAATGCTAGGGAAGGTGGCCTAGCTATACCAGATTTTAATCTGTATTATAAAACAGCCATTATCAAAACTACTTGGTACTGGCTGAGGAATAGAGTAGTGGATCCATGGAATAGAGTGGGCACATGAGACTCAGCAGTCAATGACAATAGTAATCTATTGTTTGATAAACCCAAAGATCCCAGTTTTGGGGATAAGAGCTCACTATTTGATAAAAACTGCTGGGAAAGCTGGAATATAGTATGGCAGAAACTGGGCATAGACCATTATCTAACACCATATACCAAAATCAAGTCTAAATGGGTGCATGATCTAGGCATAAATTTTGATACTGTAAGCAATCTGGGAAGGCAAGGAATAGTTTACTTGTCAGATTTGTGGAGAGGGGAAGACTTTATTACCAAACAAGAATTAGAGAGCATTATAAAATGCAAAATGGATAATTTTGATTACATTAAATTGAAAAGCTTCTGTACAAACAAAGCCAATGTAACCAGGAGTAAGAGGGAGGTGGGAAATTGGGAAATAATTTTTACAACCTATGTCTCTGATAAAGGAATCATTTCTAAAATATACAGAGAAGTGAGTCAAATCAATAAGAATACAAGTCATTCCCCAATTGATAAATGTTAAAATGATATGAACAGGCAGTTTTCAGAGGAAGAAATTAAAGATATCTATAAGTATATGAAATGTTCTTAATCACTATTGATTAGAGAAATGCAAATCAAAACAACTCTGAGGTACCCCATCTCACCAGTCAGATTGACTAAGATGACAAAACAGGAAAATGACAAATGCTGGAGAGGATGTGGACAAATTGGAACACTAATGCATTGCTGGTGGAGTTGTGAACTGATCCAACCTTTCTGGAGAGCAATCTGGAATTATGCTCAAAGGGCTATAAATAATTTCATACCCTTTGACACAGCAATACAACTTCTAGGGTTATATCGCAAAGAGATCATAGAAGTGGGAGGAAGACCCATATGTACAAAAATATTTATAGCAGTTTTTTTTTTGTGGTGGCAAAGAATTGGAAATTAAGGGGGTGCCCATCAATTGGGAATGGTTGAATAAGTTGTGGTATATGCATGCAATGGAGTTCTATTGCGCTATAAGAAATGAGGAGCAGATGTACTTCATATTTATCTGGAGAGGCTTAATCGAACTGATGCTGAGTGAGAAGAGTAGAGCCTGGATAAATTTGTACACAATTACAGACACAATGTATGAGTAATGACCAATTTTTATAGAGTGGACTCTTTTTAGCAATGCAGTGATATAAGTCAATCCCAAAAGACTCATGATGGAAAGAAATGTCTACGTCCTGAGAAAGAACTAGGAAAAACTGAATATGAATCCAGATTGAAGCAAACTACCTGATCTTCTTTTTCTTGTTTGGTTTTGTTTCCTCTTTACCATTTTTCATTCCATCTGATAAATCCATCCTTATAACCTGACTAATGTCTAATGTCAAAGTATTTGCATATCCTATAATTGATTATATACCCTCATGTTTGGTGAGGGGAGGGAGGGAGAGAAAATTTGAAACTCAAGGAACTGTGGAATTGAATCTTGTAAACTAAACGTAAACAAACAATTTAATAAAGACAAAAAAAGAAAAACATATTTTTTTAAACTAAATGCCCATACTTCACTGTTCTCCTAGGGAGGGGTGGGGAACCTGTGACCTTGAGGCCACATGTAGCCCTCTAGGTCCTCAAGGGCAGCTCTTTGATTGAACCCAAACTTACAGAACGAATCTCCATAATAAAATGTTTTTTTTTTTTCTGTAAAACTACAACTTAGGACCCATGACCTGGGCCATCATTCCTGTTCTGGCTTCATTTTCCTCCTGTCCTAATCTTCTTATACTACCAGTTCAACTCTACATTGTCGTCTAAGATAAAATTATTTCCAAACTGTTCTTCCATCACTTATGTTTTACCAAACTCCCAACCTGATTTACTCCTATCATCTACTTTCTTTATTCTGTTACTCATATTATTTTTTGAGAAATATTGGAAGAAATAAACTAAAAAAAAACCCAAACCCTATCTGGATACAATACAAAGTTATGTTATTCTCTCAACTGAACCCTCATTGTGACACAAATAATTTCCTTTTTCTTAATTAACTCTCCCACTTTTTAACGGATCTATTCCAAACCTTCTCTTTTCCCTTTACCACTCTCTTCTCTAGCCATCTCATTTGATAACTATGCCTCATTGTTTACTAAAAAGGAAAAAAATGAGGTATCTATTGAAAGTACTCTCTTTCCTATTTCATACATCAAACTAGAACATTAGCTCCCATTCTGTGGTCTCAGGAATGAAGAATGTCCTTTTCTTCCTAAAATTAACCCTTATAGTCACACTTTTGATTTCATTTTCTTCCATTTTCTCTAGGAGTTTTCCTGAGTATCATGTTCTTTACTTAATTTTCAGCCTTGTTTGTATTTCCTTCAACATTAAAAAAAAAATTCACTTGACCCTTGTTATCTCCTCAAGCTATTTTCCTATATCTTTCCTTTCTTTCACAGCCAAATTCCTAGAAAAAGCAATCTACACTCACTACTTTTCCTTACCCATTTCCCATTCACTTTAAGGCCACAGAAATCATTCTCTCCAAGGGCACTAAAGATGTCTTTAATACTGGATTTGAGGGCTTTGTCCTCACACTTCCTGACTTCTCTGTATTTCTATACACAATGCATTGTGTACAAAAAGTGAGAGTAGATCATACAATAGATGTGAAAATGCTTTGAAAAAAGTTATTTATTATCATTTATTCTCTGTTGGCCAATAATGGATAAATATTGTCTTTCCTGGATTTTTGTGAACCTGTTCTCTCTTGAGTCTCTTCCACCCTTTCTATCTACTGCTTCTGGTGCATCATCATGCATGCTTTACCCTCCATATCAGGGTGTACATATTGTATGACTTTGTGCCCTTTCCTCTACTTAATCCACCTCCCTCCCCTTGCTTTTCCATTTCTCTCCTGTTCCTTCCTCTCTTCTTCCCTTCTTCCACTGCACTCTTTCCTGTTGCTCTTATAAAGCCTCTTAGGTTCAGCTATCATTTCCACAGAAAACCATTTTTACAAATGCCAACTGTAAATTTCTACCTAAATGTCAGGGAAGCACTTGAAACTTCACATGCCTCAACTGAACTAATTATTTTCCTCCTGAACTTATTTTAGGATATTTGAAGTCCCTGAAGTATGTCTCCATTCTATTGTTCTAGTTTCCAATCACTTCCTTTGCAACACAACCAAACTAACCTACTTACTATTAATCTGTATGTCATTACATTTTCTATTTCTTTGTCTTTAAATGAACTATCCCTTATACCAGAAACATCTCTCCCTACTCACCTCTGCCTCTTAAAAGTCCAGTTCTTTGCAAGGCACAGCTAGTGTCACCTCCTTCAAAAGGCTTTCACAGATTGACCTAGTTTTTAGTCCTCTGCCTCTATCCCAATGACTTTCCATTTATTCTGTATATATCTTGTATGTGGATATTTGAAGACATGTATTCATTGAATAGAACACAGGTAATTTGAGGACAGAAACTATGTATTTTTAAAATTTGTGCCCCCACCACCTATCATAGCACCTTGTACATAGCAGGTGCTTGTTGAATGGTCATTGTTCTATAAACTTTTTAGCTATATAGCAAGGAAACCAATTGAAAATATGAAAACCAACTCTCATTATTTTATAGTTATATTCATATTATATTTATTCTCAAAATGTTATTATGAAGAGGAATGGAAGCACTGGTATTTTACCTCAAGCAGAGGAGAAATTAGAGTAAGTAGATGTAAATGATCATTAAAGATGGTAGTGCTGTGAGTTAATGGTAGAAAATGTACAAGAATCTAAGTCTCATAAAATTCTAACATTAAGGCAAACTTCTCTAATCCTACCTTCATAGATTACACATAATTCTTTACTTGTTTTGATCTAAGGTTTACATACAAGATAAATACAACCATCTGAAATGCATTCATCAATAGCAGCTTAATCATAATCATCATTATGCCTCCCATGAGGAACACCTATTGCTAACCTTGGAATTTAAAACTGACAATAGGAGAAAATAGTATTGTGTAATATATGTTATTTGAGAAATAAACCTTTACAGCCTCCTAATCAATCAGTCTCTTTAGCTTTTTTATAGATGTATGATAGATTCTACAAATATTATTGATTATTTTGAAATGTGAAGTAACAGCAATAAAGTGATCATATTATAAAAATTTAAGAAACATTTTCTTAACTGACTTAGGGTATAAAGTTGCAGAGTGTAAAAAAGTACACTAATGCGAACCTGAAATGTAGCAAGCTAGGTAACTACTGGTTAAGTATGCAACCTACAAAATAGGTAATACTCTTATTGAAATATGCTTAGGATCACTGATATCTCTAGTATCGTTAGTGGTGGTTTATCTTTATTGGGAAGCTTAGCTTTGTGTTTATTATTTTCTTCAGTGCTTAGCATTCATTCATCAATAAACATTTTTTAAAATTAAATTTTATGTTTATTTTTAGTTTACACCATTAATTTCCACAAGATTTTGTTACAAATTTTCTCCCCATCTTTCCCCT
Organism: Petaurus breviceps papuanus; assembly: GCF_028583685.1. Taxonomy (NCBI): domain Eukaryota; kingdom Metazoa; phylum Chordata; class Mammalia; order Diprotodontia; family Petauridae; genus Petaurus; species Petaurus breviceps. The sequence continues at coordinate 2,343,146 of NW_027186546.1, forward strand.
ATCCACCACCCCAAAACAGTGATCCCACTGTATACAGCCTCCCCCAATCTTCTTTCTCCTATATCCTCTCCCATCCCCCCTCTGACTTTCCAGTAGGGTAAGATGGATCTCTATACCCCAGTGCCTGTATATCTTGTTTCCCAGTTGCATGTAAATAATAATAGTAATATACACATATATTTTTTTTAAACATTTGATTTTTAAAACTTTGAATTCCAGATTCTTGACCTTCCTCATCACCCACCCTTACTGGGAAGATAGGCAGTTCAATGTAGGTTGTACATGTGTAGCTATGCAAACCATTTCCATAGTGGATATATTGTGAAAGACTGACATTATTTCCCTCTATCCTATCCTGCCCCTCACTTGTTCTATTTTCTACTTTGACCCTTCCCCTTTTGAAAAGTGTGTACTTCTACACTATCCTACCCCCCAACCTGACATCCCCTCCATCATACCCCCTCTCATCCCTTTCCTCCTATTCTCCTGTAGGGCAAAAAACTCTATTCTCCCTAAGTCAAATTCAATGAGAGTAAAGTTGACCCATTCCCTTTTGCCTCCCTATTCTTCCCTTCCATTGTAAGCATTTTCCCTAACCTCTTCTATATGAGATTTTACCCCATTCTGTCTCTCTGTATCTCCTCTCATTATATTCCTATATCATCTCTCAATTTCACCTTTTAAGGATCATCCCTTCCTATTCAATTGATTCTGTGCCCTCTGTCTATGTGTACCTGTACACATATATACACACACTCACATATGTATTCATATACCCATATACCCTCTTATATAGACATATACATATATATATATACACACACACACATTTATATTCCCTTCAACTATTCTCATACTGAGAAAAGTTTCATAAGTTACAATTATAGTTTCTCTGTGTGAGTAGTTTAACTTTGAAAAGTGTCTTATGATTTCTTTTCCCTGTTTATCTTCTCATGCTTCTCTTGCTTCTTGTATCTGAATGTCAAATTTTCTATTCAACTCTGGTTTTTTCATCAGCAATGCTTGAAAGTCCTCTATTTCATTGAATGACCATATTTTCCCCTGAAACATGATACTCGGTTTTGCTGGGTAGGTGATTCTTGGTTGTAATATCAGTTCCTTTGACCTCTGGAATATCATATTCCAAGACCTTTGATCCCTTAATGAAGAAGCTGCCAGATCCTGTGTTATCCAGATTGTGTTTCCACAATATTCAAATTTTTTCTCCTTGGCTGCTTGTAATATTTTCTCCTTGATTTGGAAACTCTGGAACCTGGCTACAATATTCCTAGGAGTTTTCTTTTTGGGATCCTTTTCAGCAGGTGATTGGTGGATTCATTCAACCTCTATTTTGCCCTTTGGTTCTAGAATATCAGGGCTTTTTTGCTTGATAATTTCTTGAAAGACATTGTCTAGGCTTTTTTTTTTTTATCATGGCTTTCAGGTAGTCCAATGATTTTTAAATTATCTCTCCTGGATCTATTTTCCAGGTCAGTGGTTTTGCCAATGAGATATTTCACATTGCCTTCTATTTTTTCATTTGTTTGGATCTGTTTAATAGTATCTAGATTTCTCATAAAGTCACTAGTTTCCATTTGCTCCAATCAAATCCTGAAGGAATGATTCTCTTCAGTGAGCTTTTGAGATTCTTTTTCCTTCTGGCAAATTCGGCTTTTTAAGGCATTCTCCTCATTGCCTTTTTGAGCCTCTTTTGCCATTTGAGTTAGTCTATATTTTAAGATGTTATTTTCTTCAGTCAGGTTGTTGACTCTCTTTTCATGATTTTCTTGCATCATTCTCATTTCTCTTCCCAATTTTTCCTCCACTTCTTTTATTTGGTTTTCAAAATCCTTCTTAATCTACTCTATGGCTTGTAACCAGATCATATTTTTCTTGGAAGTTTTTGCTGCAGGAATTCTGACTTTGTTTTCTTCCTCCTGTTCCATGCTTTGATCCTTTTTGTCCCTAAAATAGGAATCTAAAGTAGGATAGCTGTGCTTGCTTTGTTTCATTTGCTTGCTCAAATTGCCACTCAATTACTGGAATTTTGAGCTTTTTTGCCACAGTAGACCTCTGCTTCCAGAGAGCTGAGTTTTGTCCCAAATCGCTGGGGTTTTCGGAGCTGCCAGAGGCATTAGTAGGAAGCCCTCTCAGAAGCCTCCACTGGCTCTAGCACCTGGTTACACATCCCAGGATCTCTACCCAGGACAGGGATCCAGATCAAAGCAGGTGGAGGCAAAAGCGATTACCAATTGGAATGGTCGCTTGGTCCACCTAAAATCTGCAGGCCAGGAGCTCTGAAGCAGCCATGCAGTGGTGGCTGCCACACCTGAGCCACTTCTCCTTCTGGGGGTAGAGGCTGGACCACACTCCCAGAGCCCCTGTTCCCAAAGTCCACACAGACCTCTCACTTTGTCTTTGGCATTTATGGGTTGATTATTTTGGAAACTGCCACAGTTGCTGGTGATCTACTCTCCTGAAGTCCCTCCAACCATGGCTGGTAGTGACCACCCTGTGGCTAAAACCACAGGCTTATGTGGGCCTGGGCTCTGCTCCCAGTGTGCTGCAATGGACCCTTCTTGCCAGCCTTCCAGGTTGCCTTCAGTAGGAGATTTGTTTCTCTCTGTCACTTTGTGGTTTCTGTAGCCCTAAAGTTTGTTTAGGGTCATTTTTATAGGTATTTGAGGGGGTTATAGGAGGAGCACATGGAGTTTTCCTGCTTCTATGCCACCATTTTGTCTCCACCCCTCTGTCCCCCCAATAAACATTTATTAAACACTCACAGGCATTGGACAAAGTGTCTGGTACAAAATATTGGCTGACAGTATTTCTATACATAATACATTGTGTACAATAAGTGAGAGTAGATCATATAACAGATGTGAAAGTACTTCCAAAAGAGCTAAATGACCAACAGAAATGCAAGGAATTGTAGGTGTCCTCTTGTACAATGTTATGTTAATATAATTGATTTTACTGAAAAAAAGTATTAAACACTTCCTACCTATGGAACAGCATGAGAAATACTGGGGAACATACAGATATTAAGTAATAGAATGGGTGATATATAAATATTAAATAATAGATTGATTTTATGTATCTGTTGACCTAGTAACCAAAAACCAGAAATAAAGTGGATGTCCATCAGTAGAATTTCTAGAAAATTAATTCAACATCTAGCATTCTTTCTTGTGTATATTTTTGAAAAACTTTCTTCAAAATATAGAGTTAAAACATGCTCTTTTGTACTACTGATTTCTTAGGAATTTTTTAAAACAAATTTGAATAGCCAGTAATAATAATCTTATCTATACTAGACATACTGTACTTATAAACCCACACAAAATAAAGACAGGCATTGTATACATACTTCATTTGGAATATTTACTTAACAAAAGAAATTCATGGTTCTATAATATCAGTATTCAAATAACTTCATTAGAGTGTAAATTTAGTAATATTTTTTGATGTCCTCCACAAAATCCTATGATGTGGGTTCTTCTGTGAAGGTTTTTGTTTGGGGGGGAGGGATGAAGATAAAATAGATGGTGCAGTAGATAGAGGACTGCGTCTGAAGTCGGGAGGACTCATCTTTCTGAGTTTAAATCTGATTTCAGACATTTACTAGCTGTGTGATCCTGGGCAAGTCACTTAACCCTGTTTGTTTCAGTTTCCTCATGTAAAATGAGCTGGAGAAGGAAGTGGAAAACCACTCCAATAACTTTGCCAAATAAATTCCAAATGGGGTTGCAGAGAATTGGACTGAAAAATGACTAAACAACAACAAAATATTTAAGTTCTTAATTACTGAAGTGTTTTCATTTATTCTATAATGGATGGTCATATTATTTCGAGTACTTTTATGGCTACCATGTAATAGAAATGGTATCTAGAATCCCACCAGATGACATTCATAATAAATAATAAAGTAAAAAGAACTGTGATATGTATGTAATAAGGAAAAATTGGCTGGAACCCTGATCCTACAATCGACAGCGGTGAGACTTTGAAGGTGATCAATGCCCCCATATCATCCTGGAATTCAGGTTTAGAATCATTGTGCCACTTTTGTCAATAGCTCTTATGAGATCTGCTTCTTGATTAGAGCTGAATAAGTGGGACAAGTCAAGTGGGAAAGTCAGTTGGAGAGTATACCTAGGAAAAATGTCTCTAAGATTACTCCCTGTCCCCTGGATTTTTTTTTCTGTGCTAGGAGCCAACACACAGAAAGACTTAGATTTAGATCTTTCTATGAATTGCTATCTTTTCAGTTGCCCCCTTTTCTGCTAAAAATGTGGTCAGACATCCCCATTACAAAATTAAAAAAAGACCAAACTTTTCATTGACTGTACTGTTACTTCAAACTATCATATTCTCTTTGCAACACTTAAAGTGTTAAACTTCTAGAAAGAAGAATATAATCTCTCTGTTCCCAGCAACTTCACTTCTATTCTTAGCATTACTCCCTCAAAGATCACCATTGACATAAAATTAAAAAAAATTATATTAAATTATTTTGCAAAGAAGTATTGGGAGATTTGGTCTCACTTCTCTTCTTTGGGATCAATTCTGAATATTATAAATTCATAGTATTAACTATTATTTAATTGCATAATAATGTATTATTTTTAGATCTATTAATTGGTTCATCCACTAGAGAAAGTGATTTCAAAATATGTGAAGGGAAACACCTACTATGTGTCAGGTGGGCAGCTAAGTGGTACAGTGAATGAAGAGTTGGACCTGAAGTTGGGAAGACATGAGTTCAAATTTGATCTCAGACATTCACTAGCTGTATGACAATTGGGCAAATCACTTAACACTGTTTGCCTCAGCTTCCTTATGTGTAAAATGAACTGGAGAAGGAAATGGCAAACCATTCTAGTATCTTTTCTAAGAAAATACTAAAAAGAAGTTATGAAGATTATTTCAATCAAAATGACCATAAAAAAAACTGAATAAAAACAATGTGCCCGACACTACTTTAAGCACTTCACAAATATTTTCTATTTGATCCTTGAATTTGAAGGGAGTGACTAAATATTTATGACCACAGATCCTAAGATTCTAGAGCAAGGGATATACTCCACAGAGGTCAAGGGCAAAAAAGAAAGGTCCTGTGGTGGCTAGGTGGCACAGTGAATAGAGCACTGGCCCTAAAGTCAGGAGGACTTGAGTTCAAATCCAGCCTCAGACACAACACAAAACTAGCCATGTGACTTTGGGCAAGTCATTTAACCCCAATTGCACTACCTTCCCACCCCAAAAAGCAAAAAGAAAAATCTAACAAAAAAAGAAGAAAGGTCCCACAGATGGCAAAGTATTGCAATACTTTTTTGCAATAGTAAAGAATAGGAATATTTTAAACACTAATTATAAGCACTAAGCCCATTGCTTAAATGGAAACAAATTAGATGCTTATCACTTGGAGAATGACTAACAAATAATAGTACATGAATGTATTGGAATATTACAATGCTATAAGAAAACAGTGACCATGCTAAATACAGATAATTATAGGAAGTCATAATATGAACTCATAAAAATGTGAAATAAACAAAACCAGGAGAAGTTCACATAATGATTATAGTACTTCCTCAAATTTTTAGCACTTTTTTATTTCTCTTACGTTTATCATATATTATACATTTCTGCATATACTTTGTATTCTCTGTTAGAATGTGAATTCCTTGAGAAGAAGGACCATGCTCTTTATTTTGTATTCCCAGTATTCAGCAGAACTGGATGTGCATCATAGTAATTTAATACATTTTAAAAAATAAAATCAAATGATTTCCTGAAGTCTTCTTATGTTCTCCCATTGCTCCTCTTGTTTAGGGTCTTGACATAAAGGCAGAAGTCTAACCACAATATAGTGTTGTTGTTGAGCTCAGGAGAGATATGGCTTCAAATTCTACCACTGAAACTTCCAAAGCATAGCCTTAGACCAGTAGTGTTATCCTTTGAATCTCAGTTTACTCAGGATTAAAATGGGCATAATACCTAAATTGGTTTATCATACCTAAAGCAATAGTTGCTGTTAGGAAGAAGAAAAACCAAGGTAAACAAAGGGCTTTGAAAAGCATAAAGCACAATAGAAAAATCTAATTATAGTTTAAGATGTATACATGTTGAGGTCAGATACCACATGGTTTCAGTTTCTTTAATATTCTTTAGTATTGTTTAAATACTTTGGTATTAGAAATGTATTCTTCACTGTCAGATAAGTAAGAGGTCTCATTTTAGACTGCAGTGAACATGCTCATACAAGAGAAACATTCATAAGAATACTTTTTTATTTAATTTTTTTGATGGATGCTGGGATTAAAGATATTTTAAGCCTACTGAAAATTTATGAAAATAACTGCTAAAGTTTTTGTGGATTTCAGTTTAAGAAAGTAACAAATTTTTTTAATTCATATTTTTTCTCACCTATATAGTCTCAGAAGTAACCTTGGTTCTAGGTAGGTCTACTGCAGTACACATAGATCACTTAGTCCCAGTCTTGTGGGTAAACTGGGGACCACTTGGTGCCAATTGTAATGATGGTTTTTGTGATGTGGACAAGCATGTGGGTGTGCTCATATGGGTGTCTAATAACTGTTCAAACAATCCAGGAAAATAGAGAAAGGTTGACCAGGAGTCTTGTGGATAGAAATGGCACATGGAATATTGCCCTTGCTATGCATCAAACTAGTGACTTTCCAGGGTCTGCAGTAATACAATGAAACTACAGTTTACTCCAGGCCACCCTGAGGAAAATGTGTATGTGTGTGTGTATGTGTGTGTGTGTGTGTGTGTGTGTAAAAACATAAAATTATTTGTGGCATTTCTTTGGATTAACATTATCCTCTCTCAAAACATTTCTTGAAAAAAAGAAGCATGTTGGTATTTAAATTACAGAGGCAGTATTTAACTAATAAACAACAACAACAACAAAAATACACTGGAGTCTGGACGACCAAACCAAGAGGGAGGGTGTAATTTAATAGTCTGAACCTGCCTGAAATGTAGTTTACATTCAGCCACATTAAAGACAGTCTGGCAAACCCAAACTGTTACCTATCAATATGCAATGGTCCACCAGAACCTTTTAACTAACAGCTCACTTATGATGAATCCTTTTAAGCCACGATTAATCCATGTTATTTACAACTCAAATTACAAACTGCCATTCCATTCAAAGTCCCTTTGCCCAATGTCTTGCCTGGCAGCTAAATTATATTTTTTTCCTTTGTGGAATAAAGAGTAGTACAACATTGCACAGAGCCTCTCAGAACCCTACCAGGTAGGGCTATTCATCTTAAGAAAATCAGACTTGTGAGCAAATGTATCATTATTTTAAAATCTTCTAAGCATCCCAGGGTAGGTAAACTGCATTTCAATGAAAAGGAATAATGAAAGGATCTTTAAAAAGGAAGCTTAACTTTCATAAACTAGCAATACTTATAATGAGATATGTTCAGAGTTCATTTGCATAGTTTTCATTACATATATATAGATATAAAATCCATCTCTATGTAGATATAATCTATATCCACATATCATGTATCTATATCTATCTATATGTAGATATGCATATATCCTTCTACTTATCTATGCTATATGATATGGACTTCAACACATCCCTGTTAGTCCATGCTTACAAAGCTTACTTGTGCATATTCTTCTGTTTTCCACATAATGGAGTCTATCTGATATACTGGGGACCTTACTTGATTTCTCTTGACATTGAGAAGGTAGCAATGAAACATATAGGATGTCCATTAGTTATCCCTTGCTTTTACTATGTGACTGTTCTTAGAACCTCAAAATTTGCTTGTCTCAGGAAATATTTATAAAAAATTGAAGTGAATTTTCAAACACTTTCACGATTGGACTTAAACATTTTCATAGTCTAAAGACATCTAATATATCATCTACTGGATGCATTAATGAGATATTCTTAAATCTGTGTGGTCTTGTATAAAATCTTACAAAATAACTTGCTAACAAAATAATTCAATTACTATTACAGCTATTCATTGCAAAGTTTACTAAAATCTTAAATCAATTTCAAATTATCCTTAGTGGAAAGTTTATTCAAAGCATATGACCAAAGAATATTAAGACAAACTATCCTGATAATTTTACCTTATTAAAAAAAAACTTGAAAAGGAATTAGGAATAAGAATTACATAGATTAGAAGTACAAAGCAGAATATATCATAAATGTACATTTTAAAGAAGAATACAGCTTCAGTTTGGTTTCAGTCATTACCAAATGTCCAGTGAATTCTCGACCTAAAATAAGAATACACGTGGGATTCCTCAGTTCTTTTATTTTAATGACTTTATTTGAACTTTTAAAAATCCAGTGGCGCTTTAGTGGATTCTGAATTCAATTATCGAAAATGAGATATTTTGATATGTCTATGTTTCTGTAATTTATGTCTTCTTATTCTATGCTGTTTTTGTCCATTTTCTACCATAAATCTTCCATAGGACATTCAACCAATGCACTGGAATCCTACTTTAAGGTTTTATCATTCACAAAAATTACAGACTTTTATTTTGCAGGTACCAATGCAACACTCAGGCTATCTGCTGTATGTATTTTCCCTCATTTTTTCTATACAACTAAGCCACCTTTACCAAATATACATTTACTGTATGATAGCTTTCATGCCACTTCTTGGTAGCAAATCATTATAGGTAATATGGTCTTCTATTTAAGTTGGCCACACATATATTTTACGTTTACCCTTCAAGTCAACTTGTTTTTTGTTTTTTAGAGTTTTTAATTTTTTTTCCAGAGACTGGTATAGTACAGTCTGAATTTTAAAAAAAGTTTGAGTTTCAGGAAGCATCCTGGGATCATTGTGAATATTGTGCAATGTCCTAAATGCAACCCATCTCACTCTTTTCCTGTTCACTTCTGGATCCCATCCATCTGAACACTTACAGTATCTAAGATTTTTGTACCAACTGAATGAACTGGCCATTCATCTTTCCAGTCTAGTCTGGGAACAGTCATTCTTCACTAATTTTCCCCCCATATTTTCTTTTCCTGTCTGGATTTTTAGGCTGAATTCTTTAAAGTGGTTGAGGTTCTGCAATATGCCAGGGTTTGATAAAATCAGCACATCATCATCCACACCTAGAGGATCACAGAATTACAGAATTTTTAATGAACCCCAGTGGCCATATTGTCCAACTCAAGCCTGAAAATAATTTTCCTCCACTTACTCTGCAAGTAGTCATCTAACTTTTCCTTGAAGACCTTCAATGTAGAATAAGGCATAATATCCTGAAGCAGATCACTGCATTTTAGGATAACACTACTTGCTAATAGAACACTTCTTATTCTATGTCCTCTTTTAATTGAATATTCCTTTTTGCTCATGCCCAAATCCCCTGTAAATATGTTGGGGCAAGATCTCCTTTATAAACGTAGAGCCACTACTTCCTGCTCCCCCAAAGCACCTCTATCCTTGCAATTTACTGAAGACTCCCTTTCTTTGTTCCTTGTGTTGGTTCAGAATTCTAAGAAACTTCTAATGACAATCCTGGAATCTCATTTGACATCCCTCATTCTCTGGGCAGCTTCATCTTCAGATGCAGGAATGTTAAAATCCATGGTCCCATTTACCATCAGACGAAGGGTGGAACCCCTACCATCTATCTGTTCCTCAATATCCTTTGTCTAGTGAATCCATCAAAGGTATTTTACTCATTATTGACTCTCTCAGAGATCAAGGTATTACTCCTATACTCTCTGTCAAGAAACCTAAACCAGGTTCAGATGGCAAACCTGTTAACTGTTTTGTACAGGGTTTGCACATTGTTAATGCTTATGTGATACCCAGGCACCCAATGCTACTATTATCATTTCCTCAGCTCTCTGTGAGGCTAACCATTTTACTGTGTTAGATCTTTGCTCAATTTTTTTTTCTGCATTCCCATTCACCCTGATAATTGGTATCTTTTGGCCTCCACCTGGAGGAAAATGGATTCATGGATTTATTTTCTTCAAGGGTATACAGGAAGTCCTACCCTATTTTCTCACATTCTATAGCAGACTTTAGCTCCCTTCACTTTCAAGGCCTCCTTTTGATCTAGTCTATCATTGTGGCCCAAAATGCCAAAATTTGTCAGGAAGAGAGCTGTTATCTTCTTCTGCTCCATCAAAGGGGATAGAAAGCCTCTCACTTAAAAATTCAGTGGTGTTTCCCTCAGGTAGAATGCCTTGTTTTCATTCTATCTACTAGTTCTGGTCCCTACTCTGTTTCTCCTATTGTGTGAAGGATCTGCAGGACTTATCTCTTCCCACTAAAAAGAAATAATAGCATGCTATCTTCAGGACAGCTGGCTGTTGTCTCATCCTAGTGAGAGATCATTAAATCCCTTGTCTCTCTGACTAAAGACTCTTCCAAAATCTTTCCAACTTGACCATCAGCACCACTCCAGTCTTGTGGACCTCAAGAAGGCTTTGTTGTTGGCCCCTGCACTGGGGCTCCAAGATTACATTAACTTCTTTACTCTTTGTATACTAACATGTTGGGGGGACTTCTGGTGCTCTGATCCAAACATCTGGCCTGCTTTAAAACCAGTGGCTCATTATTAATCTCACCTTGATGTCGTGGCTGACTGTCGGTGCTCCACCTTGCCTATGGGCTGTGACCACCACTGCCCTTTGTATAAAGAAGTTTTGTAACTTCTTTCTGGGAGCCCCTTTAATGGTAGAACATCCCCACAAAGTCGAGGCCCTCTTACTTCAGTACCAAACTCAGACATTTTCTGATCAGACTTGCCAATACAGAGTAATCTTGCTGGGTAAAGAGAATATCACTCTCAAGCAATGTGCCATTCTAAATCCTGCTGCATTGCTCCCTGATTTGCTGGTCACAGTGGAACACTGCATGACTTTGTCTCTGTAATGAACATGACTTAACAACCTCACAATTATCTCTCTAACACTCCCTTTGCAAAATCTTGATTATATTTTGTATACAACAGGTCTTCTTTTACAAGAGATGGTGTTCTTTACATTGGCACTGCTGTAGTGTCCAACCACAACACCATTTGGGTGGCCTCTCTGCCTTTTAATCTCAGTGCCCAAATTTCTGAGCTTGTGGCCCTCACCCAGGCTCTCACTCATCTTTTCAACAGAAAAAGCACCACAACTGATCCATGGTAAAATGATACTAGTCTGTTATGCTGTTGGGATGCCTTGGTAGCAAAGGGTATTCTTGATCTCAGCTAGTAAGGTCATTGTGAATTCAGATTTCATCAAAGATCTCTTATCTCTTATAGCACATTGTCTTGCCCACACCAATGGAACCGATTCCATTTTATTTAGGAGCCAATAACCTTGATGATGCAGTCTCAAAACTTACTCTCCCCAGCTCCCCCCTCCTCCCCACCTGCCAAGGCTGTGCACATGTTTTTCATGTTTCTCTTTCTAGTAATGCTTACCTCTCTCTGTCTCACAATGTTTTTGAAACTACAAAATGGAACCAGCATTTGCATGACAAACAGTAGACAAATTGCTCCTCCCTTGGAGCTTCTATTGTCAGGTAAGTCTGTCTATTCACAAAAGGTACCATTTTGGTACACAAGGAATTACAGACTCTTTTAGGAGGGTTTGGGTAGCCCTAGACATCACTCCTACAGCTGCCCATATGTGTGACTTTTGCCCTGTTTGCCATATATTTAATCAGCATGCCTTCAGTGTTGTTGCCTATGGTGGACACCCCCTAGTTTATACACCTTTTGAGCATTTGCAGATTATGACTCTTCACTTTTAAGTGGGGCTTTTACACCTTTTGCTTTGGCCACTTATAAGCTTAATACTTCTTGACAAAAGGAGGCTGAAAAGTTCAAAGGGCATTTCCTTTATCCCCCTCAAGAAAAACCAAATAGCTCTTAAATTCTATGGGACTCATGGTATTACTAAGGTTAGGGTCATCTCTTCAAAAGTTGTTTCTAGAGACCCAAGCTTCCATTATTGTGAAAAAAGAGAAAAGTCTTACTGATATTCCAGATTCAGGTAACATAGATAATTGAATTAATAATCTTCCTTTCCCTAATATTATTAAAGGCGATCCATTTATCTGTGCTAAAGCCATTCTCTACAATGATGCTAAAGATTATAAACCTTTATATGTTTCCTTAATCAACCTTATGGAAAGTGAGTCTAGCTGGATTCAGTTGAATAAAGTCTAGGATTGAGACTATAAAACAAGACAGTTTTGTCAAGACAACGTGGTGTAAATAAACTTTCCCTTCCGAAGTCTTATGGGTCCTGGTGACACCAAGTCATTTTTAAATTTGTAATGATAACACCTACTCCTCTCCACCCCCTAATTGGTTTGGCACCTGTGGAATTGCCTATTTGGTCCCATTGTTTTTAGTCTTTAATCATATCATAAAACTAGCGTGGAAAAATTCTACCAGAAACATGGGTCCATGGAGATATAGGGGTTAAAAAAGAGAAGAAACTCTTAACTAATGGGGATATAACTTCAATCCAAACTCTTGTAAAACAGGATGAGAAAAGGAATAAAGTTTCATTTGTCCCTAAATCCGCATATAATGATTGTTGCACTAGAACAAGCAGCTAGAACAGCTCTCCCTTGAGATTGAGAGATTGGACCAGCCCATGAGTGAATCCATCTCCTCCCTCCAAATTGAGATAGATTCTTTAGCCTAGATGGTCTTACAAAATTACATGGTTTCAGACTTCTTCACCACCTCACAAGAAGAGGCTGAGCTATGATTAATTAAGTTTCTGTATTACTGAGCTAAGTTTATCTTTTTTTCCCATAAATCATATCATTTCAAGGAAATTAGCTATTATTCTATCTCTAACTGGCTTGCAGGTGGATACAACCAAACAGCACCCCCAAGTGCTAGAAACTCCCTAAATCTAAAAATAGAACATTTAAAAATAGAAATTGTCCTTTACTATAAAAACCCTTGTAATTCTCTTTTCAGAGCTCTTGTGCCTGCAGAAGGGCCTTGGAACCAATTTGTTTTACAACTTCAAGTCTTGGCAATAAATTATATTTCTTGGACTTTGATTCCTTGGTTTACCTCATTTACCTCACAATAATACATACATATTTCCATATATCTACACACACATATACATACAAAGATATATATATATATATATATACATACACACATGTATATATATGCACAAATATTTACATATGATGCATATACATGTGTATGTGTGTAAATGTTAAATGTGCCTCTAAAATCTAAACTACCATAGAGAAATGATACTACAAAGTACTAATGGAAAGATTGCATTTTAGGAACAAACACTGATAATGAATTCCAGGCTAATCGTTCTTGAGAATCCTGACAGATGAATTTGTGGTTTTAAAACTTTGTTTCAATGCTAAACTAGTGAGAAGGAAAAATGCTCACTGATGTTGACAGAAGAGACGTGAAAAAGATTTTCATTCCATTTCTTAGTTGGTTTGGATACAAAGTTTGAATATCATTCAAACACTTTTTAGACAAACTTCCATGAACTGAACTCTGCTTACACAATATTTCCCTTTCAAATCACTAACATCCTTTGGTCTTACCTCCCAGTCTTCCTGTGTTCCCATCCTTGGCATTGGAAATTTCTGGTCTAATGAAAACTTAATCCCTGAACACTTTTTTCCACTTTCCTCAACTCCATCTAGTCAATTTCTACCTTTACCTAGTTCCATTCTTGAATGAGCCCCCTCTTCATAGTCTACACTAGTAGATTACACTAGTTATTCTCTCCCATGAAAGTTCATCTTTTCTCCTCCAAACTCATAGGATCATGAGGAGGCACCATTGCTTCTTCAAGGTCATTGTACTGTCAACATTGTTCATCCAACTATCTTTTAGAATCAAGCAAGCATATCACTCTTTCTCCATCTACCAATCTCTAAGACAATTTCACATTCTTCAATGATTTTAACACTGACCTCAAAAACATTTCTCTTCACTTTTTAAAAGCATGAAACAATAAACTTCTTTTATTTACTATTCCTTTAAAAAGGTTAATTTTAACAAGAGAATGACTTCAAAATAGTCATACCTTCTAACATCCTGACTCCACCATTCTTCTATCTCCTCAGCCAAGACATTTACTTGTGAGATACTTTCTCATGTCTACTCCTTAGCTCTTACCAGCACTTGGGAGTGTACCATTTCTAAGATCCTCAACTATGAAAATGTATCTCCAACTTCCTTATTTCTATTGAAGCTCCAATATTTTCATGAATTAGGAAGGATTAGAAAGCATGTTATCTATGTGATTCCCACATCATAGCAAGAACTTCAGAATGTCTAAACCTGGTAATAAAAGATCCTTTATATTTTGTTGATTTTTACATAATATTTTATTTAAAATCATTTTAGTGGAACTACATTTGTTATAATTAGTATTTTCTGAAAACTTAAAGAAGACCACACATATTTAAATAGATAGTAATTATGGACATTGGTCTTCTTGTAGTTCAGTCATGTTTGACTCTTTGTGACCTGACTTGGGCTTTTTTGTCAAAGATACTAGAGTGGCTTGCCATTTACTTTTCCAACTCATTTTACAAATGAGGAAACTGAGGCAAACAGGTCTAAGTGACCTGCCTAGGATTATATATCAAGCAGGACACTTATCTGAGGTCAAATTTGAATTCAGGAAGACTCAACTTCCTGACTCCAGCACTCTACTGTGCTACCTAGCTGCCCTAATATTGGTGTTATCGAGGCTAAATAGATGTGTCCTCACAATGTTCTATAAAATAATCTCAAAATACATAAAAATAAAAACACATGCATATTATATATCTCTTTATATAGATATATAGATACACATATCAACTCTTTACACATCCCCCACTGCATGTCTATAAATTTTTAGATAATTTTGTATATGTTTTTATATATGTATATAAGTTTTTAGGTGTATATAAGTATTTATATGCATATAAGTATTTAGTTTTTAGATATATATGCATAAAGTTTTTAGATAATTTTGTAGAATACTACATGTGGAAGCACAAACAAGCTGCTTATCAGAACTTTCATTTTTCTGCAAAGACTACACAATTCTACTCAGCACAAGTGGAGCTCACAGATTATTGTGTTGCATAGCAACACCCTATGTTACTTTAATGTCCTTACTAAGAATAAAATGACAGAGACAATGAGAAACATTCTTCATAATCTTTACCATTCTTATTCTTCCCCATTTCCTCTTCATCCATTACTCATTTTACAACCTGGAATCTGTGTGTCATTTAATTTCCAGCAGATGATATTGGTTTACTAAACCACTTTTCATTCACCCTTTTAACCCTAGGAGGCAATAGCAGTAATAATCATATGAATAAAAAGTATAGACAACTACCTGGGTACTATCTTCAGGAAAAAAAAAAAGGATTTACTAAGATCCAAATTTCCAAGCAGTTAAAATAGAGATTAATTATTCATATAGCAAAATGGAATTTTCTATTTATTGAAGGATTTCCTGTAGGGCTCTTTTAAATTGTTAACTCCTATTGTGTATATAAAATATGGTTTATTACCAAAATTTGATATAATCTTAAAACTCAGATTATCCTTAAGTATGCGTAATGATTCCTTTAAAAGATCTGGGATTCTTACATAAACACTGACCCTATAATTTCACAGTTTATAGCCTTAAAACAGAAGACCATGTGGAAAAGGGATAGATTTGATCTATTTAACCCCAGGAGGCAGTACTGGGAGCAGTGGATAGAAGTTGCAAAAAGGTAAATTTAAGCTTGATTCCAGGAACTACAGCCCCAACAATTAAAATGGAATGGCCTACCTTGAGAGCTCGGGCATTCTCCCTCACTGAACTCACTCTATCACTTTCTACTTTATCCCCTATAACAAATCACTTAACCTCTGTGTTTGGTTTCTTGTCTACAAAATGGAGAGAATACTTGCAATACTTTCTTTTTTTTGGAGGCAATTGGGGTTAAGTGACTTGTTCAAAGTTACACTGCTAGTAAGTGTGTTAAGTGTCTGAGGCCAGATCTGAACTCAGGTCCTCCTGTCTTCAGGGCTGGTGCTCTATTCACTGCACCACCTAACCATCCCACTTGCAATACCTTCTTAACAGAGATGATGTGAGAATCTAATGAAATAATGTTTGTAATGTATGTCATAAGCCTCAGAGTGCTATATAAATATGTTATTATTATCATTACAAAGATTAATATTATGGTAAGAGATGGAAAGGAAATAGTCAGATTTTACCAAATGTTCCCTCCCATAACTCTCCATTCCTGTCCTCTAGTCTCCATTTCTCTTGACCAAGGAACCCACCAATGCTCCTCATAACCTATGCATATGTGTGACCCATAGTCAAGTTAAGTCTACAGAATTAATAGATCCAGCTACATTATTTCAATTTATACAGTGTTCCTCTGGAATATATGGTTCATATAATTGGTAACTTAATGACAGCAATGGAGAATCAACATTTTCTAGTTAGTATATGTCTGTCACTAAAGGTGTCAACCTATAAGAATTCCATATAATAACACCTATCACCTATTTAAAATAAACATTATCAAAAATACCAAAAGGACCATCTACTCATTTCAAATGAAATACTATCCTCCTATATGTGTGCTAATTGCTAGAAACTGGAACTGTTTCCTACCCTCATTTTAAATCTTGAATTTAGAAAATGTACTTCATATATATTTTTCATAACTCAAAAGACTTAGAAGTAGTGATTACTTTTGTTCTTCTTGGTGGCAGATGTTTTATAGGATCAGAATGTCAAGTTACTACATTCTTAGTTCAATTTAATTTGAGCTTTTGATATGATTTGCCTTAGGACTTTGCATTGCAGTTTGGTTTAAGAAGAGTACCACAGGTATGTATATGTCATATATAACAATAATTATATTTGTACATACATATATATATAGCTTTATATGCCTGTCGATTATATAGGATTGAATATGTGTGTATACAATCTATGCATATATTTAAAATACATACATATACACCTACCAAATCACAATTGCACACAAGTATATTTGTATTTATATGCATGGACAATTGCATTTAAATGGGGAAAAAATGCTTGTGTAAATTAATTAGAAAATTATAAAATATAGGCTACTTAAATTAAAGCTACAAAAACATGATTATTAAATCTTGATTTAAAGTACTATGTTCCTCATAAGCAAGGGCAATGGAAAAAAAAACATGCCTAATGGGACAGGTCCAACTAGAGTAATTTTATCATTAACTCACATAGAATATGTTTAAAACCTACAGTTATAGTCTGCTAACAAGGTCAATTTTAGAAGCTATCATAACTTTTAAAATAGATCTTTCATATATATGAAAATTCAACTTCTAAATTCTAGCTTTACAAAATGAACTTAAAAAGGTATAATTTTTTCTATCCCATATATGGTAAGCTTAGAAGGGGAAGAAAATTCATTGGTTCCAGATGGTTACATCAGTGGCGAACGAAAGCCTTTTTTGATAGATTTGGGATTACTGCACATTTTTACTAGCTTACAATTTCTGCTAATGGACTGGATTTCCTAATAGCTTTGTCCTGCTTCTAGTAAATTAACTCAAAAGGTGGCCATTCAATATCACAAGCATTGAAACTATGCATTTTGCATGTGCTTTATGATTTGATTTTATATTACATATACAAAAATAATATAGTTTATAAAATTCATAATTTGAAAGCTTAGACTAGGACAGCAATTTATATATATACATATATACGTATATATACATATATTTCAGCAGAATAAAAACAATTCAAAACCAAGAATCTATCCAAAGAAGATATTATTTCTGGGAACATGCAAAAATATCCCAAATAAGTATAACCTCATTTCCTATTTGCTTCAACTATCTTTTGCATCCTAACATCAAATATCATGGTAAGTTACACACATAAAGTATCTAGCACAGCTTAATTCTATATTCCAGAGCTTCCCATGATGATATTTTTGCTATTATGAACACTATGATCATTTCAAATATATAACACTACAATAGAAGGCCTCTTAAAAAATATTACTGTAGTGCCTTCAGAAAGAAACTCACAATGCAGGCTCAGAACTTGGCAACCTGTAAAAGTGCCCAGTCGAAAATTACTAACAGCTGGAGATGACAGTTGTTTTAACAGCTGAGCTGACAGGATTAATTTAAATGCACTGAAATCAAAAGTAGATAACACCTGTTTAGTCTTCCAGGGCCATTCGACAAGGTAGGCCAAAGGAAAAAAAAAAGCAGAGCCAGAATTGTGTCTCTTTCTCTCCTCGAAGGACAGAGGGACTTCAGAAAAGAATGTCACCTTTTGATGGGAGTAGAGTTATTTTTTAACAGCTTGGGCTGCTTGGCCTTTATCAGTTTTTAACATCTGGTTTCTATAATGTACCTCCCCCTCCTTTTTTTCTCTGTTGTCCAAGGTCTTTGACCCAAACCCCAAAGTGGATAAAGATCACTGGATTTCAAAGCTACAGTTTCTCATTGCAACATCCCAGAAATTCTCCTGGGTTAATTAATTTATTCTCTTTGAGCTTTCAGCCACTGCAACTACTTTCCCCTTCCTTTCTTTTCTTTTATTTGAAAACACCTCATGTCATACAGGAGTTTTTCTTTTACCTGGTCAACAAAATAAAAATTTCATAGTTAATACTTGTGAAGAACACAGTCAATATTTATTTGATTATTAACTATTCCTCCAATATTTGGAGCAAGAAGGGCACTATTTGAGAGAAATATTTATATCAAGATTTTCACCGAGAATGTTAGAAGTCAATTTGTAATCAGAAGACCTGGGTGCAATTGCCAATTCTGCCACTAAGTATTTCTGTGAAACTGGCCAAACCTCTGAGTTTCTATGAGCTTTATTTCCATCACCTATTAAAACAAGGTTCAGACTTAAAGGCTCTAGTTAGAGGTAGAAGTGCTTATACTAACCCCACTGGATCAGACAAAAAAATTTACTGTGGAAGGTTAAATTTGGTAACCTTGGTATTCATGAATTTCATAATAGGCTTCCTCAGAACAAAGGAATCTTTTGACCTAACATTCAGAGCTTAATGTTCCGCAAATCAAACAGCATCCCATTACATTAGTTTCCTTAAATTAAATTAACATTACCTGCATTGGATAACACAATTTACATATACCATTTTCAGCTATGAAAGTGGCCCCCTTAAAATTTCTCTCAAATTCTGTCACATCTCCATTTAAAATATTTTTTTTTTCTTGAGAAAAAGAAAAAAAGGAGGTACCTAATAAATACAGTCTTTAGTTCTTTATCTTTCTTCTGGACACAGGAAAACACACAAGATGAGTGTTTTCATTTAACAGCCAAAACTAAGAAATAAGAGAATAATGGCTTTCTTATCAACCAGTCTAGGGAGGAAACGAAAAGAGAGATCGACTATTTTCATTAAATTTAATGTAGAACATTTGGGAATCCCCAGTTATTTAATGTAAATGATTAAAAAGATATACCTAATAATTTGAATTTTATAGCTAATTATGAAATGGTAGATGTTGATTTTTTTGATATCAATCTTTACTCCCTCCTCCCATTGCGTTGACATAAATTAAGTCACACAGTGAAAAAACTTTTGTTTAAAGACCTCTTATGGGAGAACAGGGCAGCCAGGAGGTGCAGGGGACAGAGTGCTGTGGTTAGTCAGGAAGACTCGTCTTCGGAAGTTGAAGTCTGGCTACAGATACTTACTAGCTGTGTCACTCTGGGAAATTCCCTTAACCCTCTTTGCCTCAGTTTCCTCTTCTTTAAAATGAGCTGAAGGAAATGGTAAACCACTCCACTATCTCTGTCAAGAAAATCCCAAATGGGATCGAAAAAGTTGGACATGACTGAAAATGATGCAACCACAAGAAGAAGAAGCTCATGACAGAATAGAGTGTCTTCCAGGGGCACACTTTCAAAAAACAATTTTCTTCTACACTTCCTTAAAATAGTAGAACTATGCAAATATGGGGCACTTAGGTGGCATAGTACATAAACTTCTGGGTATGGAGTCAGGAAGATCCATCCTCCTGAATTAAAATCTGGCCTCAGACACTTAATAGCTGTGTGACCCTGGGCAAGTCACTTAACCTTGTTTCCGTCAGATTGCTCATCTGTAAAATGAGCCAAAGGAAAAGGCAAACCATTCCAATATATTTCCCAAGAAAATCCCAAATGGGGTCACAGAGTTGGATGCAACTGAAACAAGTGAATCACCAACAATAATCCTAATATTCCTGCCAAATTACTACTTCTCACAAATAGATGACTTCAGTGCTTTTTAAGTGACTGAGTTATTGTCCTACCACTCAATGCACTATAATACATGTAGATAATTCAGGTAATGATAGTATGGTAAGAGATTGAAAAAAAAATTCATTTGAGCCTCACAGCACCTTCAGAATGAGGCAAAGTAGTCATTACTTCCCCATTTTAGAGATGAGAAAATTCAGACTCACAGAGGTTGTGTCACATAGCTAGTAAATATCATAATCAGGAACTTGATATTCCATACACCATGGCGTAGGGCTTCTTCCTACAAATTCAGTAAATATTTTTCTTCTTCCAGGTTAGTTAAGTCATTTTTCCCCCATTAAGTGATTTTCATTATGCTAGGCCCATGAAATTCCAGAAATAGTTTATTTTATAAATTTCCCTTTCTGAAACCCCCAGTTTGTACAATTCTTTATCTAGATTATTCCCAAAGCTTTATGATAGATACTAGCCAATGATAACTTTTCCTTTTTGTGTAAATCATCTGTGGTCACTTGGGGTTTATGGTCCATTTGGTTGTTATTAAAAGTGGGGGAAAAAAGTAAAACTTCTTAATAAAACAAATGACAATACTTTCTTGTCAACATCAAAGTTTTGGTTTCCACACTGCTTATGAGCAATAAAAATGGTATTGTTGTTGTTGTGTCATGTGAGACTCTTCATAAATCCTCCTAGCAAAGATACTAAAGTGGTTTGCCATTTCCTTCTCCAGCTCATTTTATGGAAGATGAGACTGAGGCAAACAGGGTTAAGTGACTTGCCCAGGGTCACATAGATAATGTGTCTGAAGTCAGATTTCAACTCAGGAAGATGAGTCTTTCTGCCTCCAATGCCAGCACTTTATCTACTGTGCCACTCAGCTATCTTCAAAGTGGGATGGTATAATTGAATTATTGTGGGTCAAAATATGAGGAGAAATTATTTATATCTATTAATAGTTTCCTAAAAAATACCCAAGAGGAAAAGCAGATAAATAACATTTGAAGTACAAAATGTATACTGTAAATATCAATTTGTTATATGTGATTAATTATGAACAAACCTGCTCTTAGTGAAAACCAAAATAAAATTTCCCTTATAAAAATATTTGTGTATGCTTAAAACCAAAATGCAGGAAATGTTGAACTGAATTATTTCCATTATTTTTCTTTTCTATGGAATATATCCTCTTCTGGATTTTAACAGAAATCAAAGCCTAGAGTACAAATATTCCACTAGTAAATCCATTTTCTTGCTTGAATAGATACCATACACCATAGGAATTTCATTTCACAAAAAATATAGAAAAATACTTTGAACTTTGGGGCAAATACACAAATTCAATTAACTAATCTTAACAAATCTGTATCCAGAGACTTCTCATCCACCTGCCAATATGTATTGTATAAATAAGGTGGAACAGAATAAAAGTCATATAAGGAAAGAATGATAATAATAATAAAAAATAATAATAAATATAAATTATGACAATTCACTGTTATAGAGTGCTTTGCAGTTTAAAACAACCTCTTCACAACAGAGGTGGGTAGATACCAAGAGGGGAAAGGGAACTAGGGACAGGTGGGCAAGAAGAGAAGGGAAAAGGGAGAAAGGAGGGGCACAAAAAAGGACTGGATAAGAGGAAGGAGAAGGGAAGAGGGAAGCAGACAGATACTACTTTCTGTTGCTGGTTATCAATGGAAACCAAAGGAAACTAAAATCGCCTTTGCTAAAGGCAGTGTACCAAAATTTCCTGTATTTCATTTTTCTTTTACATGTTTTCCTCTCTTAACAAAAGGAACATGTTTCAGAAACTCTAATTGCATTGCTAAACCATTAACTTCAAGGAAAATCTTTGCCTTTTTCTCTTTTATGGTTATTTCAAAGTTTTCAGTCTATTGGGCATACAACAATAATTGTTGTTCTATTCTGCCTAATGATAGATTCCTCTACTTTGTGTAAAACAAGGAGCAGTTTCTTCCCTGCTTTTTGTTTCTTTACACAACTCAGAGGCTCAAAGTCAAGATAATTACAAACAATGCCTGAAGAATGGTTCAGTTAATGTTAATTTATACAACAAACTAATTACTACCAAATGGTAAAAATCACATGTGGAAGTTCCTCTCTCCCACACACATAACTAAACCAGCAGCCATCTGTCTCAGCTTGGGAGCTCTTTCAGTGACAACCAAAGAAGATAAGGAAAGGATGTGTCCAGTGGCATCCACTCATTCACCTACGTACAGATCACAATGCCTATCAATTAGTTTTTGTGCAATGCTTTTGTTTTCAGAGGCAAACAAACAGAAAAGGTAATTACAGATGAGAGTTTTTGTGTTTGCAGATTTGAAATGTGTTAAAAATAAATTTATAACTAGTGATTGTTAATACAGGTAAAACATATCTTTAGTCATTGGTATACTCATTTTTCTCTTGAGCATATGAAACTACATGTTTTTCTTGACATGCTATCCTAAATTGATAAAACTTTTCAGTCACTGATTTAAGTTTCCTTAAGGAAATTAGAAATCTCTGTGATGCATCTATATATCTATGTGTATATATACAATAACATTTATTTTGTCATTTTGAAATATTTTCTTAAACTGTTTAATAACATAAACATTTTAGGGAATCTTTTAAAGAATATTATTGTTTGAAATTTACACATTGACAAAAAACCAAAATTATTACTCCAAATTATTTAAATAAGCTGTGAATAGGTTGTATCTAGGAAAACAAAAGCAGATTGACATTTATTTTTCAAAACAAGAAAATGACTATTGATAGCTTAAACTGTTAAGATTTTTTACTCAGGATAGACTCTTCAATATGTATAGAAAAGTATACAAAATCAAATATTATTTTTCAATTTTTATAAATGAAAATTCATCAGATTTAGAGAGGGAAGAGGCCTTAGGGATCATCTAGTCCAACGATTCTCACACTAATTGTTCTCAGGATGGCTTTATACAATTAAAAATTAATGAGGACCTATTCCAAAGAGCTTTGGATATGTGTTATATCTATAGATATTTATCATATGAGAAATTAAAATGCCTTAGTATTAATATGAATATAAAAAGTTTTGACCTTGCAACGATCATGAAAGAGTCTTAAGGACACCCAAGGGTCCCTATCCCATTCTTTGAAAATTGTTGATGTGGTTTAGCCCCAACATTTAAGAGTTGAGGAAAGTAAAGGCTGTGGATGATCATTCAGTGGGCATGTAGGAAAGGAAATTTTGATTAGATGACCACTGAGGTACTTTCCAATTCTGAAATTCTATCCTTGTATGATTTTGTCAATTTGAGGCCCAGAAAAGGAAGGTGACTTTGGCAGAGCTGCTATTCAAATTCAGTTTTTTAATTCCATATTTAATACTCTCGAGTTTTAAATAAAACATAATTCACAAACAGGTAGTTACATCAGGTAATACTGTCCTAGATTTTAAAAAGCCAGATATATGCAATCAGGTAAGTATTTGACCAAACCTGTCATTTCTTTGATGTAGAAAATGTCTAGGGAAGAAACTCTTAGTCAAAGCAGAGTAGCCACTCTTCTGCAATTACAGTCTTAAGAGAGGTGTCTGGGGGCACAAAGAAGTTAAGTGACTTGTCAGTCAAGCTGCTAGTATGCATCAAAGACAGGCCTTGAATGCCGTTCTTCCTGGTTTCAAGGACAGCACTCTGCACCTTCCCTTACCACCACTAACAACAACTGTAGTAACAACAATAGCTGTAAAATGGCCCATAGCAGATTAGAAAGGTATCTTTATAAATATTGTACAATATTAATGACATAGGACCCATTACCCTAATGTCCTAGAAAGATTTACTTTGCCAAAAAGGAGACCACCTTAATATATACACACAGGAGAGAGTAAGAATGCATGTGAATGTGTACATACACACATACACACACACACACCACACTCAGGTTCAAGTTCTGACTGAAACATACTGTGTTACCATGACCAAGTTATTTATTTCTTCAGGGCAATAAACAACTCTCTAAGGCCATAGTTTGTAGACCAATTGATAATGTGCTTTGGTGGAGAGTTTCTACCCTGTGAGTTCTCGAGATAACTATGACATCATAAGTCTACACCAAAAATATAAAATAAAATAACACTAACAATGAAGTTTCATATGAATTTCTTCAAGAAACTAAAAATACTTTATAAATACTATACACTGATTTCACAGAGGCGTATGTGTGTGTATGAGTGTGTGAGTGTGTGTATGAGTGTGTGTGTGTGTGTGTGTAGACACAAAATTGGTCCCAAACTGTCAAAAGGCATACAAAGGCTTTGTTTGCCTTCAAGTACACCTTCTGAACTTCAGTCCTTCAAGTTTGGCATGCATGGCACGGGAGTTATATGTATCAGGGCAAGGAAAAATATGGACAGATAGGTGGATAGAGGGGTGAGAAGAATCTTAAATGCAAAAAAGAATAAGCTGTTTACTTTTTCAGGTATACAAACTACCATACCAAAAATGAATTTGTTAGAATGTCTCTAGGGTTCAAGTACTATTATACCACCGCCAATGTTAAGTAAATAATGTGACATGTTATACTAATTTGCCAAACATCTTTCTACCTTGTACCTTCATCATTTCCAGCAAATCTTACAGCTAGGAGTTTCCCTATAACTACACATTAAAAAATATTTTCTATCTTAAGGAATTATGAGCATGTTACTGAATTCATCTAAACTGGCTATTCATCAAACTCTCTCAAAGTTCTCTTGCCCAATATGTCTAAAAGATGGAACAGGCTACTTAGGGCATTCTTTTCAAGGTTGTTGCAAAGTGTGGATCCAGATATTGTGTAAATACTAGAGTTTGTATTCCGTTAATATGTTTGTTCTTATAATACTATATAGAAAAGAAGAGTAAAATGTATTATCTATGCCCCAATCCCATATAAGTAAGCAATTGAAATAATTCCATTTGTCTTCTCTTAAATCTTTATCCATCTCCAAAGGTCATTACTATAACTCAATTTCTTTAAAAGGAAGAACAAGAAAGTGATTTTTTGAAAGTGGTATATTATGTTTTAATATGTTGGTTGCTTTTCAAACAGAGATGTCAAATTCTAATGGAAATATGTCTTCATTCACAAAATTTCGAACTGACTTGCCCAAGGTCACACAGCTAGTTTTTGTGTTAAGTGTCTGAGGCTGGATTTGAACTCATGCCCTCCTGACTCTAGGGCTGGTGTCTATTCACTGTGCCACCTAGCCACCCCCTAGGATACAACATTTTTATAAGTAGCTTGATACAAATTATTAATAGTTTAAGTGCTGAATAAGTCTCCACAGTCTTTAATGTAAGGAATATAGGGTAACATTTAAACTTAGTAATATTCAGTTGAAATTTTCCCACTACCTATCCTATGGATAATTAATAAATGCTTTTTAAGGTCACACAAAATAAAAAGCTCCAAAGGAAATGTATGCAAGAGATATTTTGGAACCAAGAAAAGATAAGTGAAAAAATAATTTGTGTTCTTTGGGCACAATTGTTTAGCTGTCACAGAAGCTAATAAGCCCTAGCATGACTGAACAATTGTATTCACACATAATCTTATCCTTGATGACAAAAATCTGAATATTTAGGGAGACCTTTAAATAGTGCTATTTTTTTCTTAAAATGAAAAGAAAATAAGATTGCCTGTCCATAACAATTCCTACATTTGGGGGCAAATATTTTTCCAAATGAGTGATTTTGTGTTAAATCAGCATCTGCAGTAAGAAGGAAAGGACTATTTATTAAATAACTACACTATATGCCAGGCACTAGGCTAAGAATTTTATCAATAATATGTTATATGATGCTCACAACAATCCTAGTAGGTAGGTGCTCTTACTATCTCTATTCCATAGTTGAGGAAACTGAAGCAGAGAGAGATTCTGTGACTTGTCCAAGATAAATGTGTAAGGTCAAAATTGAACTTAGGTCTTCATGACTCCAGGGCCATTTGACTAGTCTTTCTATTGTGTCATCTGACTGCCTCTACTTAATTTGGTAGGAAAGGAAAACAAGAAATCAAGTACCCTCATGAAACTTAGGTATTCAAATGAGGTTTACTGAAGAATATTTGTTATAAGCAACTGAGTAGAGATAGAGAATATTTCAAGGTCTTGGTTCCTTGTATCAAGCTGGGCATCCATTATCTGGCTGTGTGACCTAGACATTAGATCAGCTCATGATGGGCAAGGGGGACAAAGGGTGGGAAGGAAGGAGGGAGAAAACAAGCATTTATTAAGAATCAATGGCATATTCAGCACTTTGTGCTTTACAAATATATCCCATTGATCCTCACAATTCTGAGAGGTAGTTGAAGTGATAAAAGAGGGTAGTAGCAATAAAAATGATTTACTAAATTTCAAAACCAGATCTTATCTGTTACCTTCCCTTAATGATCTTTGATCTGGGCACTGCACAATGCCTAGCAAGGAGAAGGTACTTAATAAATGCTTATTGACTTACTAATTTGGTGGTGGTGGTGATAGTAGTGGTGTTGGGTAAGTAGAGAAAAAAGAATTGTAGAAAGAGTCTGACTCACTTCATGGCTGACTCTGGATCTTTTTAAAGAGATCAACTTTAACTCTGAAACATTCCCAGAACTCAGTGAGTCAATCCAATGCAGAGGTGTAAATGACCTCATAAGGGGATATGTGGCAAAACAAACAGCAAAAGGTCCAATATTTATTCATGGTCTGACTTTTCTGATTTAAATTTTAGTTCTCTTCAACCAGTCTGTAGGGTCTAAAGCATTCTTTTAGTACAGTAATAGCATAACAGTCACTCAGAGGCCTTTGTTCAGTACTTCATATAATGCTGCATCCATGAAATGGACTGTCAGCAATTACAAATATATGTGCATATAGTAAGATATATGCATATATATATATTTTTTCCCTAGCAAGCAGTGAAACTTGATTTATATTTCCAAAAGAAGAATAGAATTTCCATTTATAAAAGTCCTGAAACAAATATACAATACCAGTCATGAAATTAAGGTAGTTGAGTTGGCCTAGACAAAGTCTTCAAAAATATCACTTAAATACCTTAATGTTTTTTTTAACATAGTAGCTGTTGATTAATACCAATAATGATCTCTGTATGAAACCAGTTTAAAATTGTAAGTCAAAAAGTCACCATCAATTATCCTTCCCTTATTTTTACATAAATGACAATAAGGAAAACAACATCTAAATTAGGGTAGTTTAAAAACAAATAGATATTGCCATACCTATACAATCTCCAAACTACATGGCATGGAAAACTTTCAAAATATAGAGATCTAATAGAGACGATCAAAATCATAACGAAACCTGTTTAGGTGCTTTTCATCCCTATTGTACTATTTGCTAATAAAACTAAAGAGTTTTACTGAAGGTCCTTTCAGTAAGTCTACAGAGCAAGAGGTTACATTCCAAAATGTTAACTCAATTGTTAAAAAGCAGTGATTTTACTCACCTGGCCAGGAGTTTACAGGACATTAAATATAAAAGATTAATAGCTGAATAATGCCTTTATGAGAACTGTTTCTATTATTTCTGAATGCCATCAAAAGGATGAGAAGAGTATTATAGAATTGATAAGTTAGAATTTTATATCAGGAACATGCCATCTTCTAAATATCAAGAAAAGGGATCGGACCTGTAATTTCATTGATCTAAGGATTTCTCAGAGAAGGAAAGTTCTTCTACCAATGTACATCAGTACCTTTTCTCCCACTTTCATTTTAAAATTTGCCTAGAAGAGTGGTTTTAGAGTCAAATAGAATAGTCTTTATATTGACTAAAATAACCACAAACTATGTTTCATTACATTTTTATTTATTTTGTTAAACATTTCCCAGTTATACTTTAATCTGGTTCTAGTTAGCTACATTTGGGAAGGTCGCAAGTTTGACACCTCTGGCTTGAAGGCAGAGGAGGTTAAATGGCTTTTCCAGAGTTTTGAAGTCAGTATACATCCATGACTGCACTTGAAGTCAATATTTTTTTGGTTACAAGGACAACTTTATATCTATTATGCTATGTTTCATCTCTTTAGTGATTAATACACAAAAAGAAAATTTTCCATAGTTCAAATACAGAAAGGAGAAAAAAAAATCCTTGAGGACTCAATAAATAAACTTGGAACTGGACCATCATTTTATCCATTACAAAAAAGGAAGTATTTTATCTACCTGTGCAATACTCCACATAATAATAAATGTCAAAGACAGAGTTAAATGTCATAAACAGTGTGCCTGGATTTCAGGAAGGCATTTGATCAATCAAATATCTCATAAAATCTTCATGGCAAAATTTGGTGCAAAGAATGCTGAATTATGGTTAGAAAAGTACAGAATTTGTGACCAACCAGTCACAATGGGTAGTAACTAAAGAATTAGGTCTGAACCTAAAGAGAAGTCTGTACTTGGGCACAATGAGACTTCTATCTGCAATTCTATTGTCTTCAACATTTTTATTTATAATTCATACAAAGGCATAGAATGAAACTTATCAAATTTGTTGACTACATAAAATAGGAAGGATAGTTAATATCTTGGATGACAGAATCAGAAAAAAAAGTATTCAATAGGCTCTAAATGCAAGACAAATCCAATAAGGTACACTTGGATAGAAATCAATATAAAATTATGATAATAAAATCTTATAAATTAACTGCACATACTATAAGAAAGATGTGTAAATAGCAGTTAATGTGAAAGGAACTAAAAGTGACAAGGATCAGACATTATACAAGAATTTATAGGATGAAGCATTCTTTAGAGAAAAAAATTATATGTGGATATATATGAACATATGTCACTAAATAGAAAAAGAGACAATCAATTTAAGCACGAAATTAAAAAGACAAGACAATAGGCACATGAGTAATCCTAAAAAAAATTCAAAAGAAGTCTTCAAAATTGGAGGAGAGATAAATAAATAAATGTGAAAACAAATAAGCAAAACTTGAAGCTTCTATTTTTTTAAAGGCTGTTAACAGGCTACCAGGTAATGTGGTTAGGAAAAAGAAAGGAAAGCTTAACCACCAAAATAAATAAAGAAAAATGTAGAGACCATTGAGAAGGAATAAAGAAAATTATCAGAAGGTCTTATACAGAATTATGTGGCAGAAAAACTGGGAATTAAAAGGAAGTGAATTCATATCCAGAAAAAATCAAATGGCTGAAAAATTAAACATAGATGTTGTAAATAAACCCAGTATCAGAAAAAGCAAGTTGAAAAACCATAAATAAAATGTTAAAATAGATTAAAAACAAGCAAACAGATAAACAAACAAACTCTAGGCCATATGAATTTATAAGTTAATTCTATGAGACATTTAAAGGAAAATGAACATTTGCACCATAAAAAGTTATTTTCACAGACAAGACATTTGGCTAAGTTGCTTTTATGAGACAAATATTGTTTTGATATCCAAACTAAGGAGATATAATGCAGAGGAAGAACATAATAAATATTTTTTCTAGTGAACATTAACTCAAACTACTTAAAAATTCTTCTAAGGATATAGTAGTACTATATCCATAAAACAATTTCCTATGACAAATTTGGGATCACATAAGGGATACAAAAATGGTTAATACAAGTAAAAGAATATGGTTCACAAAAACCAACAAAAATATTAAATGATAAATAACAACAAATTAAAATATTATATGTATGAGTATTTGTCCTTTCTTTACTATTAGATTAGAAGGTCTTGGAAAAAGGAAATATCCTGTTCTATTTTTTTGCATTACTATTGCCTAATGAAATGACTTGCACATAGCAATGCTTAATAAATGTCTCATTAAACTGAATTGAATAAAAAAAGCTAGCACTTTTTTAGCCTCAGAATGAGTGTGGATGCACTCTGTTACTACTGTGGTAGTAGTACCTAACATCAATATAAAATGAGAGATATTACTGCATGATCCTAGACACTTTCATTTAATCCTCATTATAAACCTCATGTTCAGTACATACATTTAATTTCTTTATTTTATTTTTTCTCATTTTATAAATGAGGAAATTAAGGATTGGAGGAAACAATAAAATAATTCATATTTATTTTTTATTTTAATTTTTTATAGACAACTTGAAAAAAGTAAATATAAGGGGCTTTTCAAGCTAACATAACTAGTAAATGGCAGAACTAAGTCTTCATACATATATTCTCATCTCTCATTTCTAGTACTCTTCCAATTCAATCCAAAACATTTATTAAGCATATACTATGTGAAAGACACTTGGATCATTGCTTGGAACAAAAATAAAAATGGAATAGCTCTTTCCTGAAAGGAGCTTCCAGTATATTGGAGGGGTTATTATTCTACTCTTTCCATTCATTATTCACACAACTTCCCAATTATTACTCAGAGAAATCAAAAGTAAAAACAGACCTTAGGGAACATACCAGCAAAACATCTCATTTTACAAATGAAAAAAAATTAAGGTTGTTGAAGTTAAGTGACTTAACCAAGGTCATACAGTTATTAAGGGGCAGAAATGGAAAGTGAATCCATTATATATGACTCCAAATTCATTAATATAGACAAATAGATGTGCATATCATCTAAAGAAAAGTAACTAGCATCACTAACTTGTGACTTTTTTTCCTATTTGAGGAGAAAAAAGAAGTCAATTCTTATAGAGTTTCCCATTTTAAAAATGATATTCATTAACAAACTAAGCATAAATTTTTCAGCTATTTTACGTAAGCATATGCTAGAATTTACAATCTAGGTATCTTTGGAAAATGTGAGTTTATGCAAAGTAGAATAAATATGGACCTCATTCAGTGATGTATACTTAGTACATAAGAGACTGTTGTTATCATAGACTTTTGACATATATAATATACAATATGTATATACATATATCTTATACATATATGTATACATAAACACATACACAGAAATTTATAGCCATCAGCCCTTATAAGTTAACAGGAAATATTTCAGTAGTGTTGGAAAGCTACATAGCGCCTATTATATAACTTAGTATCTTTCTGTGGGGCTTCCTGAGATGCATATAGAAAGTTAATGACCATTCAGAGGAGAGTTAGGAAGTCTTATACAAACATCTGATATCTTTCTTAATTCTAAGAATTCTGAAACAGTAAACTATATCATGTATCAAAAGTTTCTATACTGGGTTAATTTTGCATGTCCATTACGAAGCATTGGAAATACATTCACATAACCAAAGCATACTGAAATTTGCAAATGACAGTTTAAGAAGCAAGGAAAAATGTGGCTATAAAGATAAGGCTTACAAAATTTGCTCTTCCTTTTATTATGTTTCATAGTTTTCTTTATCATTATCTAAGTAATACTTAAAGGAAAGTGACAATGCTAACAATATGAATAACCACAATCCATTTCTAGTTGAGTTGATCTATTTTGCAGGATTTAAAAATAGAATGGGAGAAGGGTCAATAATTTTTTGATTCTCATCATAAATGAGTGATAGAACTCCATTAACTCCTACTCCAGTGGAAGGAATGTGATCCTAGATTCTCAAAGGCATTCCAATGGAGCATTAAATTGGATAAGTCCAATCAAGCTGGAAAAATTAAGGGTATGGAAGCTACTGATACCCTGTATGTCCTTTGTCTGACAACCAGATTATCTAAGTTCAGACAAGTCCATCATCTGCTTAGCTAATGGGTAATGACTTTTTTGGTCATAGCAAGACCATTGTCTAAATTATAGATGGATTGTTTTATAGGAGGAAGTAACTCCAATAAAAAGATGAATTGAAATGTAGAAGTTGTAGAATCAATCAGAATATTTGTTTCCAACTTAAATAGCAGAAGAGGTAGGACAAGCACTAACATACTATTCATGACCAATTTTGCTGATACTATTTTTAATTGTTATTTTTTTCTTGTAAAGGCTTTGGATTGGTCAGTCCTATTTACATTGTGCAATTTCTACCCATCATTTGAAGTTTTACTCCTCAATTGAAGGAACAGATCTCTATTCCTTTTAAAAATACATATGACTATATGCATAGATGCATTGTAATATTTAAAAAAATTACAGAAGAGACAATTAAGGAATTCATACGCATATGTATACATGTAATACTTATATACACATGACAAAAGAAAAAACCAAGAAAGATGTTATTGGTAGGCACTATAACTAGATAGAAAAGTAATGATAAAAATTGTTGTGATCATTAAATTTTTTGTTTTGTTTTCTAAAACCTTAACTTGACTAATGCCAGGCTGAGATGTGTAAACTTCTTGGGCATATTATTAAAACAAAGCATACCTTGACCTCAGCAAAAAAAGATCTAAGGAAGAGTGATTGAATTTATCTTAAAGCAACAAATCAATCCCTCCCTATTAATGTCCTAAATACCAATGTAGTAGCACTGTCCTCTAGCAATAAGCAAACGTGTTCAATTACTGTCTGTTTTCCCAACTACTGCTCCCTTCAGTAATTATACTGTGCAATGCATTCTTCATTGATACTACATTAATGAGTATGGAGGAGATATCTTAAATACAAATTGAGTTAAGACTGAACATTCCAAGGAGGCTTATGTGTGCAGCAGTGTGAATGACATCAGCACACTATACAGAAATAAAAGTTTGTATTATATGATATCCTATTTTGTTTTTCAAACAAGACATTTTTTAAAAAGTATAAAAGTATTATGTTTCAGAGTACCAAAGTTAACCTTGAATTTTAGACTCTCGAATGCCCATTTCATACAAATGAGATAAAGCTTTACATGATGTTTCATAATCTTGTGAATGTGTCATATTCACTGAAATAACAATACTCAAACCCACTCTCAAAAGACAGGTTGCAATAAAAAGAGAACAGCAAATAGAAAACTTTTCTACTGAGACAAAATAAAAAAGACAAAGGTTCAAGAAAAGGTTGCTCACCCTTTTGTAGAACTGTCAAACACTTTTTTATTGACCAAGAATAGCACCATAAACAGACCAAACAAAAGAAATGATGAAAGATGTATTTACTTGTTCAGGGTCCTTTTTTCCCCTCATCATTTCATATACACCCACACTGAACAGTTTTCATTGTGTTATTAAATAACCAATAGCAACCTAGGTGAAATAGTGGATGGGTTTCTACGATGCCATCAAGCACCAGGCAGATGCTTGGACTGTTGATACAGTTTTTGACATTTGGGTTGCACAAGAGTATAAAAACAGAGCAGATAGGTGAATCAATGGATGTGCATTCATCCTTGAAGAATTTCCTATTAGAAATCCTGAATTTCACTTAATACCTAGATAATTACTAAAGCAAATAGGAGGTCTTAACCCTTTTTTAGTTTGGGGGGAGAGGCAGTTTAATCAGAAGGGACAAGGTGGGATCAGAATAGTCAGTCCCTTCTCCCATAAGGTTTATAGAGAATTCTCTGCAGTCACTATAAGTTGACCCCAAACAATGCAAAACTTCAGAGACAAATGTTCATTAAAAAAATTCTTATTATTAATAATAGAGCTAAACTAGATTTTCCTCAAGCAGAAATGTAGTATTCGGATCAATTTTAAGCATTTTGAAACCAGTTGGCTGAATAAATAATTCTGATATAAAAAATACAAAGAGATAATTTCTACATGAATATAGTTTGGAATCCCACGAAACCTACACATATCTTTAATACCGATCCATAAATTTACCTCACTCACATCATGAAATATACAACCATTAGAGCCTCTTTGTTATATTTGCTGTGTCTTTCTTAAATTAATATGTGAGATTTACTTCTCCTGATATTACATGTGTTTGCTTGAATATCCATTCATCCATGACGGTGACAAGCATCCCCATTATTCCTCAGAATCGGGAAGTGAATCGCCAATGAAAAGTGGACTATGTTCAGAAATTCTCAGGGCAGCAATTATTTTATATGTATGTGAAATGTCTATCTCAAATTGCTTGTCCCTAATACTAGTGGATTACTTGAAAACTAAATTAAATGGATCATCACTACTACATTTAAATCCAGGGCATGAGGGAACGAGAAAATTGCTATGCATTTCAGCCTCTGCCCTTCCCCAAACACCCACTATACCTCATCAAACCTACAATCATGTTTGGGATCTAAGGAACAAGATGGGTTCACTTAATAGCACTAAAATATACAAGTCAGATCTTCATTCTGGCTTCTAGCCTTGCCCTAGCCTCGCTGATACTTCACTCGCTGGCCATATTTTTCATCCACGTTAAGGACAGTTAAGAAAGGCACCCTGGGAGCCCTTCAGGCCTCAGAAATCTGGGCGCAGGTGGCAAAGAAAACTTTGAAGTGAGCTCTTCACTAACTCTAGTGCTGGTCGTGCCTTTTTCACAAGAATCTCCCATTAAAATAAAAAAAAAAAGACCAAGTACCCACTAGAACAAAACCAAGCAGGCCTATTTAATTAGAACAAACTCTTGATATCCACTTCTTTATGTTAAAACACAGAGGCAAACAGGCCTGGGAGGTCTGATTAATTTTAATATGCACGGTCATGACAAGTGCCTTGAGGGTAACAGAGTGAAACATACACACATAAAAAAAAATCCTCGAGCTAGCCTGACAAATCAGTTTTGGGTAATTGTTGTGTATGTTGACCAAGATTAGAGTGTTACTATTCAATAAGGACCTGAACCTTTAATATGAAGGACAAGAGGCCTCAGAAACAGGTGGCTTGGTCTTGTATCTTGAATAAATGACATCCCCCAAAGCTGTGGCTCATAAGCAGACAAAAAGAGCTGGCACATTCCTCTCATGTGTATTTTTAAATTAACAGTTTCAGTCAAAGCCTCTTCTAAAAGTGGTCCATGCATTAAAAATAACATTCTGCAACTGACAGCTTTTGCCAAGGACACAAAAAGCAATGCCACTCCATTAGTATGAAATGTTTGGGGGATGTCAGAAAAAATTGGGTAAAGAGAGTTTCGGAGAGATTTGTATAGTTGTGTCAGTAGACAAAACCATGTTTTGGTCAGCGGCAAAATAAAACAAGAAAATGACAAGCAAAAAAAAAAGGAGTAAAGGAGTTTTAGTCTTCAAAGAAGGATAAGGGTGAAGAATTAAATCCTTAGGATCACTGATACCTTATAATAACTAGGCCCTTTCTAACATAAAGTAAAACTCCATTCTTTTTTTCCTGCAAAAAACACAAGTTCCATAACAAATTATAATCTTCTTTGACCAGAGTGCTTCCTTGTACAAGTGAAGTGCTATATCAGCAGCTCAGACATTTTATCAAAGGAAAAAAACCCCAAAGCTATGTCTGAACCTTTGCAGATCTAAGTCAGAAAGACAGGGATGAGAAGCTGAGTAAATTCTTTAAAGTGGCCATTGAAATCAACCTTATCAGGATAAACTGTTAGAACTTTACTTCACTTAAAAATGGAGGTGACAAATGAACAAGTGTTAATTTTTTTTTTTCTCACAGTAAGAATTGTGAGGGCTTCAACCCCAGCTCCCTATACCTATCATGAAAACATTTGTTTCAGAACAATTCAGACTCTAAGAATTTATCACTTTTCCTCATTGTGTTTCATTGCTTTTTTATTTATAATTTTTGTGATCATATTTCCTTACAGTGGAATCTTTTAAAAAATTAGAGTCTAGCTAGCTCTTAAAAGTGGAGGAAATTTGAGGGGATAAACTTCAGAGACAAGTATATTGCTGCAATGTACTAAGGGTATCCTTCAACAGCAGCACATTGCAAGCAAAAGAATTTAAAAGTTCTCAATTGAAAAAATGTCCTCATTTGTCCTTCAGGGGAACATAATTTACAAATCTGTTTGGCAAGTACTTTGTAAAAAGGCCAGTGAATAACTAAGCAAAAAATGAAAAACAAAATAAAGAATCCTTAGAGTACAACTAGGCTTTTCTTTTGGATTCATTAATTTTATAATTTTCTGCCTTCATCAGATGTGATTTTAAAACAACAGTCAATTTAAGAGAAGCATTAGCAGTGTGCTCTGAATCTTTGCACCCAAAGAAGATCTGATTTCCTTTTCAAGAAATGTTGATTAAAAAGTTCATAAAATCAGTCGAAAATTCTGAATTCTTGTCTCAACTACATTATTACTCCATATGTTTCACTTTATTTTCTAAAGGACTCTTGTTAACAGCACCAGTTTAAATTATAGTGAAACAGGTGTTATGATTTATAATATAAACTTAAACAGAAAACAAATCACCTGAAGGGGATGTTCACAAGACCAAATGTCACACACCAGGGACCTGTCTTCCTCAAAAAAATAAATACACTTAGTGATGTAGCACACAACAAAAGATGAAAATATAATCATATTTTGCCTATTTCAGGATATGTAAAATGATTCTTAAAAGTCAGCATAAGCTGTATACCCTGCAGGTTTTATGCTTTTATATATGTAGGCATGTTACAAAAAATTGAAAGAACTAAGAAGATGGAGTATAACTTGGAAAATATTCACACAAGAAAGTACACCAAATAAAGGAAACTACAATGAATCAAAATTAATTATTTCCAGTGGGTGGAAAAAACATTTTCAAGTTTGATAGGTCTTGAATTTGAGGTCAAATTTAGGTCTTGAAACAGGATTATATATGACAGTGTGATAACAACAGACCTGAACACTTCAGCATCTTCACCTGGCACTATCAAATAGATTCAAATTAAAGTAACGGTAAAAGTAAACTCTTAGCTCCAAATATTCCTTGATTCACTTTGTGGAGAGACTTTATTGTGAGAGTGATCTCATTCAGTTAAGAATCTATAAAAATACATAATGCTTAAAAAGGAAAGGTTCAAAGAGGCACATGGAGTGACAAAAGTAATGGCATGAATAAAAAGTTTTTAAAAAACATCAATTGGCTGCTTTTTTGTTCTATTTACAACTTTAAAAATCTTTGTTCTCACACTGTAAAGATAAACTACTTGGGGAAAGGAAAATTATGTTAGAGAGACTACCCGCTTTTTGAAGCCCTTAATGCAAGTCTAATTTTTATTCTAAGAGATTCACTTCAGTGGCTTCCTTTTCTGTGACACAAAGTTTGCCATTTGCTTTTAACTTGTGAACATTGGTTAGTTTGCTTTTGGTGGGAGAAGTCTGAAAGAAGGGAGTCTTTTCTATTTTTATTTTCCCCTTCTTTGGGCAGAGGAATCAATATGGCACCCTTATAATAATTTAACTAGGATTTGATGCAATTTTCACCACAACTTCATATTTCCTTTAATGGTATTTGAAAGACATTGGAACATGGCTAAAGAAGAATTTATTAATTTGTTGCATATATTGTGAAGCTCAAAATTCAATATTTGAAATTTACTCAGTTTTGGGACACTCATACTCAGTGTGAATGCTTGGGATGGTGACATCTATTAGAAACAAAGTTTTTATGGATCAATGCTAGATCTGGTGTCAATGATCCAGTCATGAAATGTCATTTTCTGTTTCCACAAATAAATCCACATGGCTCAGTCATTTGTCTAGAGCATCTTTGTGGACATAATGTAATCTGAGTTCATGTGGATGTCACTTAATGGAAGTCTTTTGATTGTATTCTTGGATTTTATCCATATTGTAGTCATCTATATGGAGTTAAACCACTTTAAGTTACAATTGACAATCCCAGTGACTTATACTTGTTACCAGCCTTGATCACTGCTTTGTGAAATTAAATTTCCTATTCCAAAATTTTTTTCTCTAGGTTTTTGACCTGTTATCATGAGATCTGAGAATGTCTATTAACTCTCCTCCTCCTTTCTGATAAAGAAGTCTTATTCTTTCTATAGCTGTCTTAGGGTTATAGGCACAATGTTTCATTAATTTTGATGATACATTCTAAACCCATTATGGTTGATTTTGTAGAATATATCGTATATATTGAGACTGACTAGCTGTTAATTGATTTAAATGTTTCCTTTCTATTAAGCTTTGATTTTAGGATGCCGGTAAGTGTCTTAATGTAATTAGTCATAGTGTTCTCTTGACTTCTTCATACTTGTGATGTCTTGGCTGGAGAAGACAAAAGTATTAATGAGTATTACCTTCAATCACTAATATAACATGACCTCTCGATTCAAAATCAAAGTCTTCAGCTTCTAACTTTCTGTGTCATTAGTTAAAAAGCTTATAATTATCCAGTCCAAATAACATATTGATATCATTAGAAAAAGATCCCATAAGATGAAGTCTCTGTTTACCTATGTTTCCTTGATGTCAATCATGTAGACTAAGTGATTAAGAAGATGGTTTGGTTTTATTCCCTTTTAATTTAGAAGATATACTTAGCTTTATTTGGTAGATGTGCTAATGAATTTAAGACTAGGCAGAATTGTAATGAGCCTACAATATCTTCTTCCAAAATGTCACACTTAATAAAATCATTCTTGATATTATTGTGTTGGTGGTAGGATTTAAATACCATGAGCATAGAGAACAGTTTTCCATGTGGGTAGCCAATACTTAATGTTCTCACTGAGTTTGGGTCTATGTTATATATGAACAAGTCATAGGTATGAAACTGAGTCATGAGTTTGTTGATAACATAGATTGTATAAATGTTATGAAACTTTTGAACAGTTTGTACAATGATTACTAATCTAAAATTTTTGTTGTAGTTCAGTTGTTTAGTTGTATCTGACTCTTTTTGTCCCTATGGACCATATTGTCTATGGGGTTCTCTTGACAAAGATACTGGGATGGTTTGCCATTTCCTTCTCTAGTGAATTGAGGCAAACTGAACTTAAGTGACTTGTTCAGGGTCACAAAGTAGGTAAGTATCTGAGACTAAATTTAAACTCAGGTCTTCTTTACTCCAATTCCCAGAACTTTATTCACTGAGCCATTTGGATACCTCTGAAGTGATAATAAATTTGTCTTTATACCCCTTCACTTTTTGGCACATATTTTTCTACCCTCAAAGGTTCCTGTGTTTATGGATATTTTAGTGATACAGCAACATTACCATGATTTTTATCACTTTAAATAGTAGAATGGTTTAAAAAGAAGTCAAAGAAGAAAAACCTTGTAGGAAGTACTGAAATGAAAACATTAGTTTCAAATCTAGAAGAGCTGTACTATAAAATACTGCTATAGGACACAATATGTTGGATATAAGATTTCTTTTAGAACCACCGTTTGTTTAGCTAACAACAAAAAGATGAGTCCCTAGCATCTTTTCATAATCTAGACCAGTGTAAGAAATTTGGCTGCATGTATAAATGTGGCTGCTGCTTGATAGTTAATTGAGAATACGAATAAAACCAAATGTTAATCTCAATAAACTCATGAAGAATATGTTGTCCCTGTTTCCCATTATTGACCCACTAGTCATTAGTGTTTGAATGGTCCAAACAAACCAAGCTATCTTCCTATGCCAACACAACTGATTCCTTAAAATAACAATTGAGATATTTCTGATGGTAGGAAACAATGACATTCTGTTATGCTTGGTGTTATTAATGTGATATAGAGGTCTTAAATTTTGATTCCTTTTCTATTAGAAACGTGTTTTTCCTTCCAATTTTGAATTCCCAATAATTTTAACTTTGATTTTATTCCTTACAATTTAGCAATTTTCATAATAACAAAATTAGGCATTTTTATAGGATAAAAGGAATTTATCCACTGTGAAACAGTACTGTTGCTGCTGTTGTTCGGTTGTACCTAATTTGGGGTTTTCTTGGTGAAAGTGTTGGAGTTGTTTGTCATTTCCTTCTCGAGCTCATTTTACAGATGAGGAAACTGAGGCAAATGGGGTCAAGTAACTTCCACAGGGTCATGTAGCCTGTAACTGACTGAGGCCAGATTTGAACTTAAGGAAGATGAGTCTTCCTGACTCCAGGCCCTGGACTCTATCCACTGTGCCATCTAGCAGCCCTAAGGAACAGAATGCCTTACACCTGAGCTGTAGTCAGTAAATATTTGCTTAATGAATGAAACTATAAATTGGTCACTTAAATCACATATTTTTTTTGCCAATTCTGTTCACATTTAATTCTGTTCTAGTCATCCTGTCTCTGTTGGAAATAAATACAAATTGCCTGAAGAAGGCTAACAAAAGCATTTGGAGTAGTTTTTATCATTTTATCTTAAGATTCTTATATGTCCATATAATTAATGTTATGAAGAGATTAGTTTCTTTCTGTCCCTGGAACTACAGGCTCACCTTAATTTATATGGCCACATAAAACTTTTGTCAGGGGTGTCTTTATGAACATTAAATGAGAGTTAAAATAAAAATAATCTCCTTCTTTAAGTAGAACATTTCAATTCATTCAACTTGAAAAATATGTTTTAATCACCTATTACATGCAAGATACTAGGAAAGACACAGGGGATTAAGAGATTAAAATGAAACAGTCTTTACATAGAATAAGTCTTGTGTGCTAGCATAGGTTCCGAAGGGAGTTAAACAAGCATCTTCCATGTATTTGTTGCATGCCACTTGATGTTATGTTAAAGTTATTTTTCCAAATATATTTCTAGTACA
Source organism: Petaurus breviceps papuanus (assembly GCF_028583685.1). Lineage (NCBI taxonomy): Eukaryota > Metazoa > Chordata > Mammalia > Diprotodontia > Petauridae > Petaurus > Petaurus breviceps. Next base: position 2,383,936 of record NW_027186546.1, read on the forward strand.
ATGGAAGAATGGAAAAGGAGTACAGACTTTAAATAGCAAACTTTCCCCATATATGAGTGGAGTCATAATATTTGAACTCGAACATACAAATCACAAATGTGTTATGGGACTAATACAAGAATTATAGGAATTACTGCTGTTCTAGACCAAGCATGCATACAGAAGTTCGATGTTCCATTATTCTGAAAGTATTAATATGTGAGCATTAAGATATGTGAAAGGCGAGGGGGGAGAATACCAAATGATTAGAAAAAAATCATAGAGATTGTTATTATTGAAGGAGGTGCATAAAAATATCAATAACTATTTGCCCATAACTTTGCCTTGTCTACAAAATCTTCAGGAGAATCATCTACATACAGACAAAGGATACCCATAATGGGGATGTGGAAAGGAAATGTTTTTGTTTTTCTACAAGTAAAATTCTAGAGAAGACTACATCACTACAGTCCCACAATTCATGAACAGGTAGAGCATTCTAGAGAAGAGTAAACACTGAAGCTACACAATTCATGAAAAGGTAAAGAGAGTATAAAATCCCATGGTACTTACTGTTGACTATATAAATGCATTTGATTTGATAAAGCAAAATGTTGCCATAATTGCAGAGGATAATGGGGCTTGTTTGTAGGCAAAAGGTAAGAGGCCGATGGGTAAGGAGAGATTGAAAATTAGGGAGAGGGAAGGAATGATCTTGAAGCAAAGAGAGAATGGTCCTAGAGGATATGAGAAGGGATGGGATCAAGGGCATACTTATAGCGATTGTCTTTGACAAGGAGAAGTAACATCCTTTCCTTAGAAATTTTAGTGAAAGAGGGGTGACCAGGTGGCACAGTGAGTAAGAGTGCCGGCCCCAGAGTCGGAAGACCTGAGATCAGTTCTGGCCTCAGATACTCAGCACCCACACAAAAATCACTGGCTGTGTAACCTTGAGCAAGTTATTTGACCCCAACTGCTTAAAAAAAATAAATTGTAGTGAAAGAGTAAAAAATGGAAAGGATAAAACTGAGTGGAGTTGAGATCTAGATTTGAGGAGGGAAGGTAGTTTACAATAGATGGCATCAATTTTTATCTAGTAAATTATGAAACAAAGTCTGTTGAATTTTCAGGAATGGTATAGGTAGTGTGTGAGGGGAGAGCACAACATTTGGAACAGATGCTTTAGAGAAAGTGATATAGTCAATCAAAAGTAAGGAGGTTTCTGTGTAACAAAGAAAGTCAAGCTGAGGTTAAATAACAAAAATCTATAGTGACACAAAGACTCAGCTGGATTATATGACTTCTCCCAGCAGCATTAGGCAACACAGAAGGAGCATCAGAGAAGTAAGGTGGCACTAATAATTCAGGCTTGGGGTTTGGAAAGGTATAAACAGCGACTGAATGAGAAGGCAAGAGTTTCAAGGGAAGAGGACAGTGTAAAACTGAACTGATCAGGCATTGTGTTCAGATTTGGAAGGAGAGGGGAAAAAATCTCCACACTAAGGTGATGGTCATGGACCACAGGGAAAAAGTATACTGACTAGATGTTATAGTGAGGCTAGAGGAAAGGTTTAGGAAAAGTAAAGCACAAGGAGAAATGGAGGCTTAGGAGTTTATAATTATACTGAAGCATTTCAGAATTATATTGATGCCTCCTCAAAAACCTCTGTATCCAAATTTCTCAGCCTCCTCAACTCACATAATTTGTACCTTCACTCCACTTCAGCCACTCACAAGGAAAGTGCTATCATGAATGGCTAAGACGGAACACAAGAAAGGATAGAAATTATGAAAAAATAGGAGTGATGTGAAGTCTTGCATTATCAGATCTCAGAATATGCCACAAAGCTAAAATAATTTCTTGGTTAAAAATATTAAGGTCAATGGAATGAACCAAGTAAGCACGATGCTGATATAAATGAGACATAGCACTAATGTTCAAAAAACCTAAGAGGACAAATAATTGGCATAAGAACTCCTTATTCAACAAGAAATTCTGGGAAAACTAGAAAGCAGTTTAGTAGATATTAGGTTTTCACTAGCATCTATTACCATATAACAAAAAATTTCAAATGGATAGGGATCGATCCTATGATGTCATTGACATAAAGAATCCCATGATGAGGAAACTTCTTTTTAATGCTAGTCGACATCTTCTGTGCAATTTATAGTCTTGGAGAGTTGCCTAGAGAACTGAGAGGTTAAACGATTTGCCCAGGGTTACAGCCAGTATATAAAAGAGACAGGACTGGGAGCCAGGTTTTCCTGGCTCAGAGATCAGCTCTCTATCCACTATAACTGTGCATTCCCTGTTCTAAAAAATATACATTAAATATATTAAAAGTCATACAATATTTTAAAAATAGAGAAATTGAATTATACATATGGTTTGAGAGAAGATTCTTAACCAGAGAAGTGATAATGAAAGATAAATTAATAATTTCAAGTACATAAGTTAAAAATCCTTTGCACAAACAAAATTAATGAAGATATTAAAAAGAGAATCTGTTCATTGAGGAAAATTCTTTACATCAAATACCATTGATAAAGGTTTGTTATGTTCAAGATATAATAATGCAGCCAGACTAAGATAAGCTGTTAATTGGGGAAAAATCACTGCAAAAAAGTCACACTACATTCTAATCATCAAGATATATAGGGGATGGATAGAGATGTCAGTCATTTCCCCACATGGTAAGTGACTGTTTCCCATTCCTGGAATGCCTTCTATCCTTACCTCTGTCTCCTGACTTCTCTGGATTCCTTTAAGTCCCAGCTAAAATCCCACCTTCTACCAAGTCTTTCCCAATTCCCTTGAATTCTGTCTTCTCTCCCTTGATTACCACTAATTTATCCTGTATATAGCTTATTTATACAGTTGTTTACATATGATCTTCACCATTAGATGTGAGCTCCTTGAGAAATGCATGATATTGCCTTTTTCTATGCTTTCTATTGCTAGTGTTTATGATGGTTTATTAATGTTTATTGACTGAACAAGAAGTCTTCAAAAGAAGAAAAGCAAACTTATCAACAGTCACAGGAAAGAATGCTTCAAATCATAAGTAACAAGAGAAACATAAATGAAAACAATTGTGAGGATTTATATTCTACCTATCAAATTGGCAAAGAAACAGATTAAACTATAAATGTTGGAGATGCTGTGGGAGATAGGCATGCTGTGAACCACTCAAGAAACTATTAGATGACAAAAAAGTTCTGGAAAACAAATTGAAATTATACTACAAATGTAACTTAATCCTATATACCATTGACTCTAGTAATACCATTATTATCCCCAAAGAAATCAGATGCATGGAAAAGTGCCATATATTAGATAAACATTTGTAGAATCTCTTGGTTGTTTCAAAGAATTTGGAAAAAGGGGGAATTATCTGAACAGATTATGGTAAATGGGTTTGGTCTAATATTATTACATCATAAAAATTATAAAAGTGAAGAATTCCTAGGACTTTTGGAAGATGTGTACATAGCTAAATGAGCAAAAGAAAGAGAGCATTTAAAAACAAACAAAATAATATAAAAGGAAACAATCCCCCAAAGTAATCACAACTCTGATTGATGCACTGACCAATCCTGACTTGAGAAGAGTAACAATGAAGGCTTCTTGGCAGAGATAGGGGACTGCAGGTGTAGAGTGAGACATATATTGTCAGAAAAGATCAATATATACATTTGTTTTTCTTAACCATACCTCCTTGCCACAAAAGAGAATTCTCTAGTGGGCAGAAGGAGGGATTAGGAAGCAATTGTGATATTAAACTAGAAGAGCATCAACAAAATGTTCTTTTTAAAAAAAAACAATCATACAGTGCTTTTAGTGACTAAGCTTTTAATGACTCTATACAACAAAGGTTCATCTTTTTAACAGTGACATTATTCGGCTGATTCTATTAGCATATTATTCTTTAAATAATAGAATGCCACAATCTTCTAAGAACTGAAGGTATTAGTCACTCAAAAGAAAAAGGAGAAGTACCTGGTCAGGGTAAATAGAGTAATAAGAACCAGTAATAAGAATCAGGTAAATAAAGTAATAAGAATAAGGGATCTCAGAGAGAAATGACTCATTAGAAAAGTAGGTGAACCATTCACATACTGACCTCTAAGAAAAACCTCTAGAGAGTGTTCTATGAGTATTCTTGCAATGGTAAAAGATGCAAAGCAAGTTTCCTAGTATTTTAGTCAGACCCACCTGGAAGAGTTATTAAAAATATGAAAAAGAGTTGCAAAAGATGAAATGGTATGTCTGGGTTATAATACGTACTGCCAAAGAGAGTAGACACACCAATAAAATCACAACACCTTTTAGTAGCTATATGAGAAGCTCTTGGGTCTCATAAGGCTTTATAGTTGATTTGGGTTTATGAAGTAGGAGGCTCCCAATATGAGGAAAAGAGAAGGATAAGGACAGAATGAGAAATAAAGTCTGGAAAATATAATTTGAAAAGAATGGGATAAGGAATAAAGATTATGTAAAGCAATGGAAGGTAAATGAAATGGTGGGAACTTCAGTGGGCTTTTCATGATCATTACAATGAATTGATTCATTAAAAGGAAAGAAAGACTGATTTCCAAGCATATGGAGAAAGAGGTAAGAGTCAGCATGTTGTAGTGAATAAAGAGCCAACATTAGAGTTAGAGATGACTGGTTTAAGCCCTGTCTCTGTAAGGGAGTGATTAGGCAAGTCATTTAACCTGTCAATGCAATAGGGAACTCTATAAGAATATAAGTTGTAGGGAGGTGACCAGCCTACACTGGGAGAAGGAGTTTCCTAACTAAAGAGTTGCTCAGATAGATCCAGTCCCTGTCCCTGTCACAGGGACACACAACATTTTGTCAGACTCAAACAGGATGTGCCAAATTCAAACTGTGTTATTTCTAAATAAACCAAATATATAAAGGGAAATTAACAAGAGTACTAGACATATTTGGCAGAAATAGCTTTAATTTTTGGCTCTATATCCACGGTTTTATTTTTATTCTTTGAAGTAAATTTCTCTACACCTCAGTTTCCCCCAAAATAAGATGAAAATTATTCAAAATTGCAAGGAAGTTGTGAAGATAACCTTAATTAAAAATGCATGGACTACATGTACAAGTGAGAAAAAATTTTATAACATTTGAAAATTTCCAAAAAAGTAATTAAATTATTATAAATACTAGCATTGCACTTATAATGATAGGCTTTCATTACTCAAATTTGATCATAGAAGCATAAAAAGTAGGAAAAAAATTAAAAGGGGGGAATAGAAGGCAACATCACCCATGGCTGATAAAATCCCCAAGAAGTAAAAACTACAGTCTATTCTCCAGTCTTTACCTTCTGGTTCATTTTTGATGAGCTCTTCCATTTTTCTTTGTTTCAAGGTATCTACAACATCAGCTAAGCTGCCTTTGCGCCTTTCTGGGGTCCCTAGGGCCGTACTTGACAATGATTCTCCGCTCTGACGCCCACCTTCTTCTGCCTTCAAGGGTGAGGTAGATGAGTTATGTGGGGCAAATGAAGACATCACCTTATTGCCATCAACTTCCTGAAAGAGATCAAAAGATTAAGCCATTATTTCAAAGGAAGCAAAAACATTTACACCAATTCACTGCATTCTTTGTTATTATGTTGCAACCTTTAAATTTTTTTTAAAAAATTGCTTCCAGTATAAAAGGAACAAAATTACTTCATAAAAGAATTCAGCAAGTTCACAGGCTAAACAGAGCAGCCAAAGATTAGATTGATGATGAAAATAATAAAATGTGTTTTTCTCCTCTGAGTACAAACATTATATTTATACTGCTGTAATCCCGCTACACTAGAGGAAAAAAAAAACCCGTCCATTAAAAAAAAAAAAAAAACTTTAGTAACATTACTTTCCCCTACAATAATAGGTAAATGACGGGCAGCTTTTTGTTTGTTTGCTTTGGCAGCAAGGTTGGTGGCAGTGTGGAGAATGCTGGACCTGCGTCAGGAAGACCTGAGATCGAATCTAGCTTCAGACATTTCCTGACTGTGTGAACTTGGGCTAGTTACTTAACCTCTGCCTGAATTTTTTAATGGATAATAATAGCACTTACCTCACAGGATTGTTGGGATGATGAAATGAGATAATATTTGCAAAGTGGCACACAAGAGGCCTTTGATAAATACTTATTCTTCTTTGCTTTCCTCTTAGCATAGTGTCTGGCAAATAGTAGGCACTTAATAAATGCTTGTTGATAGTTCATTCGTTTCTGACTCTCTGTGAGGCCCTTTTGAGGTTTTCTTGGAAAGAATGGTGGTGTAGTTTGCCATTTCCTTCTCCAGCTCATTTTACAGATAAGGAAACTGAGGCAAACAGGATTACATGACTTGCCCAGGGTCACGCAGCTAATAAGTATCTGAGTCCATATTTGAATTCAGGAAGATGAGGCTTCCTGACTCCAGTCCCAGTATTCTATCCACTCTGCCACCTATCTGTACTTGACATGGACCTTAAAGGAAGATAAAACTTTTACAGAGTACAGATGTGGAGGAAAAGTATCTGTCAGGCGTGGATGGCCTGGGAAAATACATGAAGGTGGTAGAGTAAAGAATGAAATCAGCAATCATCAGGTAGTCCAAAAAGAAAAGGGACTGAACCTATGATTTCTTTGTTATTAGAAACTCTGTGTTGAGGAAACTCCATCCACCTGAGTAGGTTGACACTTTATCTGCAATTTCTAGATAGGTCCCTGAGGCACTAAGAGTTTTTATGACCTCTCCATCTCAAAGTCAGTATGTATTAAATGGATGACTAAGGCCATTTGTGGCTCTGAAACCATTTCTCTAGGTACTATATTATTCTGCTTCTCAGTAGTCCAATATGGTTATAGAAAATTAAGAATGTAAAGGAGAATGGTATGAAGTAATGTTGGGAAAGAAGGATGAATCTAGGTTGTGAAGAACCAAATGCCACAGGGAGTTTATTTATTTTTCATCCTATAGACAAATAAGGAATTACTAAAGAAGCCTAAACAGAAGAATGTGACCAGACTTGATGCTTAGGAAAATTATTTTGAAACCTGAGAAACTATGTTAGTAGAAGAAATGTCATTTTATATCACCTTAAAATTTAATATCAAGTTTTCTCTTTGTTATTGGTCTATTGATGGATTATTTATCCATTGCCTTAGGATCGACCTAGCTAAGTATGAAAATACTTATTAAGAGACTGGCTACATGGTGATAGATTTTGTTTTTTCAGGCAGAAAAACTCCTGAAGACCATTTAGTAAGCTACATTCCTATACTAATGGAGAGATTATGCATTTGCAAAATCACAACCCTTACTGAGAGGCAGTGTGGTTAGAATGAATGAGATGAGGAATTATCTCCTATAATTCCTACCTGTATGACCTTAGACAATCACTTAACAGCTCAGCCTCAGTTTCCTCTTATTTAAAATAAGCATCTACCTTTCAGATACTTCCAGATGAAACAATGTATGTAAATTATTTTGCAAACCTTATAACATATAAATCTCATTGTTATTACTGTTGCAGTTATATCACAGAAAATGTGTAAGGATCCAATGAGACAATGCATAGATAAACTACTTGGCAAATTTTCAATTCCTGTTAAATCCTAGCAACTAAAATTGAAATATCTTTAGTATATTGCTTCTAATTTAGATAGGGACAGTTTGTCTTCAACTTTTATAAAGGCAGAAATAACAATGGTTATGCTTACAATTTTGCTTGTGCAAAATATCTCCCACAGCTATATCTAAGGCCTGAAATTTATGTGCATACTCTGTTACCAGATCCCTACAGTATCATAGATTAGAAGTGAAGAGGCCTTAGATTTCATTAGTCCAGTCCCCTCTATTTTCAGGAGGGGAAACTGAGGCAAAGAGTAGTGGAGACACCTATCCAGAAACATAGTAAATTCTGGTTAGTAGCAGGGCCATGTGCACTCATTGACTCTTACCACACACCTTTTTCCACACATCACAATTTTATCCAAGATCAAAGTTGATATTTATTTTTTGGCCTTCTCTTATGTATATAATTAATTTTTACATTTTATCCTTTTTAAGAAGGTATTAGTACACTTATATTAAAGAGAATATATTCTTTTTTTTTTTTTTTTTGCTTTTTGGAGGGCATTTGGGGTTGTGACTTGCCCAAGGTCACATGGCTAGTTTTTTGTGTTAAGTGTCTGAGGCCTGATCTGAACCCTGGTCCTCCTGACTCCAGGGCCAGTGTTCTATTCACTGGGCCACCTAGCCAACCCCAAGGGAAGAATATATTCTAACACTTGTAATTGTCATAGCTTTGGCAGATTTTCTTATTGTCAATAGTAGTTAATGCCATGACAATAAGAAAGTAAGGCCTTATTTTGCATAGGTTATTATTGCTCAATCTCTCTCTCTCTCCCTTTCTCTGTCTCTGTCTCTCTCTCTTCCTCTTTCTAAAATTAAACTATTCTTAAAAACTATCTTTCATTCCTTAATAAGTAAACCATTCATCTAATGTGTATTGTTTGACTCTATCTCTAATATGAAAACTTTCCACAAAGATGTCTGTGCTAATTAATTTGATGATCATCAAATTGGTACATTGTATCTCTGTTTAGACTGAATTATTGATTAATTTTATTTAAGTGCTGACTACTCTTGTTATTTTCTTATTAGTGCAGCAAAGCTACATGTTGCTGAACCTGCAAAGGTAATAAATCACACTTACATATGCATTTTTGTTCTCAAGGCATGTATGTGTGCATACGCACAAGCGCATAGGTGTGTGTGTGTGTGGCTATGGTATATCTTACTAACTCTTTGATGTAAGAGTTCCTAATAAAGGCAAACCCTATAAAATAAGCAGGCTATTAGATTAAAAACAGACATGTCGCCACAGAGACAACACGCTAATATGCTTTTTGTTTATGGGCATTAGTCATGATAATCACACAGCACACGCAGATATACTGCTACATGCATATTAAATTAGGACTTTAGTCTTCATGTGAAAGTATGTTATTAAACATTTTAAAGATGCCTTAAATCTTTGTGCTAAAGTGATAAAATGAATGTTTTGACCTGTCAGCCAAATGTTGTTTCAATTTCTTATAGGAAAATCCTATATCATGTATTTTATTGTTTTCTTACTCACTATGTTAGGGCTTAAGTCATCCCTCCCCTGTGCTCAGGGGGTCTGCCAGTCAGTCTCATAGTTTCATCACTCTGAATACATGGAGCACTGAGAAAAAAGAGATGTGTGAGCACTAAGTTTTTTTTAATCTACATATAGTATGCATAAGAGTCTGGATGATGGCTCAGGAGTGTTAATTCAGATATTTAGCCCATGTATAAACTATGGCACTGTTCCTTGTTTTTCCATAAGACCTGTTATGAACTAATGACTCAAAAATTTAGAAAGAACTCCCTCAGATACTTATGTCCTTACTTATGGTTTCTTATGCTATATTCCAATGTAGTTTTAATTGATTCTCATTGTTTTTGCTTTATACCCTAAAACTAAGTTTTCTCTTGTCTCCAAAATTATGACTTCATAGACAAGCATCCACCTGGATCCCAATAGCTCCATAGCATCTGGTATCACTGATAACAGAAAAGTCCTCTCCTTGTTAATGGAACTTGAGCAGTTGTAGTAATTAGAATTCTAATCTTATGACCTTCATATGATTTAACCAATTACAACATTCAGAGATCCTAAAGCATAAATCTGGAAGCTCTAGGGTAACCTTGAATACTCTCTCCACCAATCACTGCCCTAGAGTTTCTAGGAAGTAAGGGAAAACTAATAAGCACATAAGAAAGATGAGGACTTTCCTATATGAAGGAAGAAAGTAAGGAAGCTACTCGTGAATTATACTGAACATGGACCTGGAGATTTGCAGGATCCTGACTATTTCTAAACCATGTCTATCTCTCTAAACCACTGGACATCCTCCTTCAGTAGAACCTGGACTCTTCCCTTTTTGTTCTTGTGTTTTCATAGGTGAGTTTTCACATTGCCTTGCCTGGAACAAGCCTTCCACATCACTTTCCTGCCATTTCCAGCTTCCTTCTTCCTATTCTAATTTCCTAATGGAATATAAATTTCTTTTTTTAATTTAATTTTTTTCTGATTTACATCATTCATTTCTGCCAGATTTTGAGTTACAAATTTTCTCCCAGTTTTTCCTCTACCCACCACCCCAAAATAGCAGTCCCACCGGATATCCCCTCCTCCAATCTGTTCTCTCCCTTATTTTCTCCCATACCCCTTTTGACTTTTCCAGTAGGGCATGGAGGACCTCTATGACCCAGTGCCTGTATGTCTTATTTCTCAATTACATGTAAAATAGTATTAATAATGTATATATATACATATATGTATATATATATATCTATATTAAACATTTGATTTTAAAACTTTGAATTCCAGATTCATTCCCTTACTCCCTTGTCACCCACCCTTACTGGATAAACAGTTTAGTATAGGTTATACATGTGTGGCTAATGCAAAAACAATAACATAGTAGATATATTGTAAAAGACTGACTATATTTCCCTCCCTCCTATCCCACCTCCCACTTGTTCTATTCTCTACGTTGATCCCATCCCTTTTCAAAAGTGGGTGCTTCCAACTTCCCTCCATCCCCAGCCTGCCTTCCCTTCCATCATCCCCCCTCTCATCCCTTTCCCCCCCTACTCTCCTGTAGGGTGAGATACCCTATTTAGTGTGTATTTCATTCCCTCCCCAAGCCAAATTCAATGAGAATAAGGTTGACCCATTCCCTTTTGCCTTCCTATTCTTCCCCTCCATTGTAACCATTTTCCCTTGACTCTTCTCTATGAGTTAGTTTACCCCATTACCTCTCTCCATTATATTCCTCTCTCATTATATACCTCTCATTATATTCCTCTCTCACCTCTTAATTTCACCTTTTAAGTATCATCCCTTCCTGTGCCCTCTATCTATGTATACCTGTAAACATATATACACACATTCACATATGTATTCATATGCCCATATACCCTCATATATAGACAAATCTATCTATCTATCTATCTATCTATCTATCTATCTATCTATCTATCTATCTATCTATCTATCTATCTTTCTATTCTGAGAAAAGTTTCATCAGCTACAATTATTGTTTTTCCATGTAGGAATGTTAATAGTTTAACTTTGATAAGTTCCTTATGATTTCTTTTCCCTGTTTACCTTCTCATGCTTCTCTTGCTTCTTGTATCTGAATGTCAAATTTTCTATTCAACTCTGGTTTTTTCAGCAAGAATGCTTGAAAGTCCTCTATTCCACTGAATTACCATATTTTCCCCTGAAACATGATACTCAGTTTTGCTGAGTAGGTGACTCTTGGTTTAATCCCAGCTCCTTTGACCTCTGGAATTTCATATTACAAGCCCTTCGATCCCTCAGCGTAGAAGCTGCCAGATCCTGGGTTATCCTGATTGTGTTTCCACAATATTCAAATTGTTTCTTCCTGGCTGCTTGTAATATTCTCTCCTTAATCTAGGAATTCTGGAACCTGGCTATAATATTCCTAGGAGGTTTTTTTTTTTTTTTGGTATCTTTTTCAGGAGGAGATTGGCGGATTCTTTCAACCTCTTTTTTTTGCCCTCTGGTTCTAAAACATCAGGGCAGTTTTCTATGAGAACTTCTGGGAGGATGATTTCTAGGTTCTTTGATCATGGCTTTCAGGTAGTCCAATAATTTTTAAATTATCTCTCATGGATCTATTTTGCCATGAGAGTCAGTGGTTTTTCCCATGAGATATTTCACATTGCCTTCTATTCTTTCATTTGTTTGGATCTGTTTAACAGCATCTTGATTTCTCATAAAGTCATTAGCTTCCATTTGCTCCAATCTAATTCTGAAGCAATGATTTTCCTCATTGAGCTTTTGAAATTCTTTTTCCTTTGGCAAATTCATCTTTTCAAGGCATTCTTATCCTCATTGCCTTTTTGAGTCTCCTTTGACATTTGAGTTAGTCTGTTTTTTAAGGTGTGACTTTCCTCAGTCAGGCTGTTGACTCTCATTTCATAATTTTCTTGCATCATTCTCATTTCTCTTCCCAATTTTTCCTCCACTTCTCTTATCTGCTTCTTAAGGTTCTCTATGGCCAGCTTATATATTCCTTTGAAGCTTTTGGTGCAGGAGTTCTGACTTCACTGTCTTACTCCTGTTCCAAGCTTTGCTCCTTTTTGTCCCCAAAATAGGAGTCTAATGTTGGAATCTTCTGTCGGCTTTGTTTCCTTTGCCTGTTCATGTTGCCCCTCAGTCACTTGACCCCTGGGCGTTTTGCCACAGTAGGACTCTGCCACCAGACAGGGGAGCTTTTCTCCCAAACGCTGGGCTTTTCTCAGCTGTCAGAGGTATTAAATGTGTGCCCTCTCTGAGGCCTCCACATGCTCTGGCAAGCTGGTCACGCACCTCAGGACCTCTACCCTAGACTGCAATCCAGATCCAAGCAGGTTAAAGCAAGAGTGATTACCCCTCAGACTGGTCACTTGGTCCCCCTACACTCTGCAGGCTGGGAGCTGAAGCTGCCACATTGTGCTGGCTGACTGTGCTGGGCATCTCAGTGACTTCTCATCCCATGGACAAAAGCCACACACTCCCACTTACTGGGTCCCAAAGTCCAGACTGCACTGACCTCTCACTTTATCCTTTACATCTATGTGTTGATCATTCTTGAAAGGCCACAGGTGCTGCTGATCTGAAGTCCCTCTACCCAGCTGCTGGTCAGACCCGTCCTGGGGCTAAAATCTCTGGCTCACCAGGGCCTGGGTTCTGCAACCAGAGCGTTGAGCTGGCCTCTTGCTGCTGGGCTGCTGGGCTGTCCTCAGCAGGAGGTTAGCTTCTCTGTGTCATTTTGTGAGTTCTGAAGCTTCAAAGTTTGTTCAGAGTCCCCTTTTTACATTGATGGGGGAAGGTGGAAGCCAAATCTGCTCTGAGATCTTGTTCCTACTCCGCCAACTTGACCGGGATATAAATTTCTTGACGGCAAGGACTGACATACTTTATTTTACTCCTAGCATTTATGATAATACCTGGCATGTAGTAATTGCCTAATTTTGGTCCATTCACTCATTCATTCCTTTATTCATCCATGTCCTTCTGAAGCTTTATTGTCTATATATTCTTCAAGAACTCTCACTTGGATTCATGAGGGTTAAGCATAGGTTCTCTCTCCTTAATCCTAGCACGGATGATTATTTGCCATAGCATCATTCATTTTTTTAGATTCATTTACTGCCCCCTCCAAAGAGAAGAATTAAACAAAGACCTTTTTGAAGAATTTGATTAATTATCTTCATTCTAAGGAAAACTTCTATAAACCTAGAGAATGAGAACGAATTCATATACTAGACAGACATATTAACCCCATTATTAGTCAGATTAATTAGACTGAAATAGACTGAATTCAGACATAGATACACATTCAAATGACAATTTATATTTAAGTTCCTGGAGTCTATGGAAATCAATCAAAAAACTTCATCAGCTCCTATCATAATGTGTCAAACACTATGGAAGATGCTAAGGATTTTTGAAGACCAAAATGCAATAATCTGTGCCCTCAAGAGGTTTATATTCTATAGCATGGACTGGTCAATTATTTATCCTAAAAGTTACAAAATAGCTCTCATAAAACAAGGCATGACCCTAATCTGAAAAGATGTCAAAGAACACAAAGGATCTATAAGCTAGTTGCATGTACAAATTTCAGTGAAGCAAACCTCTGAGTATATCTCCATGAAAGATTTTCTCATTATTTCATCATTCTGCAAAACAAATAGGAATAGTCAAATGATGTTCCTTTTCTAACAAAGGCATTTTGATTTTATTTCACTGGAGTTCATATTACAGGATGAAATTTTTTAATAAATAAAAGTTTAATAGGTGTTTTCACCCTCATATGATAAATATCAAGGATTTTAGAAAAATCTATTCTCTGAATTCTTTCCAAGATGCTTCCTACAGGAAAATGTCACTCAAGTTTTATAAAGAGAAGAAGGAAGAAAACCATAAAATAATAAAAATCCATCATGCTATTTTTAATAATTACTTGCTACTTACAGAGAGGCAGAGAACATACCAGGGAGTTTGAATTCTGCACAAGTATTCCAAATTTGGTTACCACAACAGTAGCAAACTAAATAACATAGCTATTTTACCCAGGAATATTCTCTATTTACTATATTGCCATTTCACCTGTTTGATTCCATTTCAGCCTCTGGCACTGCTAATCCCTTTAACAGTTTTATGCATTTAACAGCTGTTTCAGTATGGGGTTCCATTGTTCATTTACATGGTGAATAACTTGTTAATATGTGCTGGCACAATATCCAGTAGAGAGATCCTTTTTCCTTTAGTGTTTCTTCCCTGGGATTTTACTTACCAATACCTGATGTAATGGTTGCTTGTTTCTCTTCACTTTGCTGGCAGTTAGATATCTACAGAGATTCTGCTAGCAAAGACACAGGAGGTCCAGAGGAGGGAAATAGAGATGCCAAAATTTTGAGTCTTCAGAGTAAAAACCATAAGGAGATTCAATCATTTACATGGCAGTTGTCACTATATTTCCAGACCAGCTTCTGCCAATGTAGAGAATGGCTTCCAGGGTTTAATGATAAAACAGATTTCTAACCTTTCAGGATAAGGTCAATAATCTTCCTTTCTTAATCTTGGGCAAGCTTTGTCTAATCTAGCCTCCTTGTCACCTTTGCAAGAGACAGAAAAAGTAATGGTCCTGCACGAAGGATTTTTAATCTGATAAATGTTTCTTTTACTTTTTTCTTTTAAAATATAGCCTTTTGCTATTGAATTTTAAAAGTTTTGTCTCTTGGTTTCATATTTCACCCATTTCCAAATACGCCCTTCACTTGACCAAGGTGAGTGTCTCCCCTTCTGACAAATAAAAACAAGTAAGGAGGATCAGCTGATACAGTGACCAAAAATGATAAGAATATGCACTGCCCCATGCCAATAACCCTCCACTTCTTAAATGCAAGGAAAAAAAGTGTGTTCCCTTATTCTTTCAAGATTGGTTCTTATAATTAAATAGTATTTGGCTTTGCTTTATTGTCCTATTCAGTTACCATTAATTTTTTATAGTAATTTTCAATCAACCTTCTTATTGAAGTTCTGATTTATATAATGTTTTAATTAAAAAGAATTAATTCATTTAAAAAAAAGAACAGGTTACATGTTCCTCAGCAAGCTATTTATGACATCTTTTATTATTCAAATTAGATCTCATTCTTGACTTCTGGTCTCTTGGTGAAGCTCATCATGCTTACTTCTTAGCATGGTTACCCCAAATTATATTGAGACAAATTGTCAGCTGAATTTCAATAAATATTACATTTATGTCTCAAACTACCTGGCAAATAAGGATTTCAATGGCAAGGCTGAAAAGTACCTTTCCCAATAATCTGCTATTACATTTAAAGTTTCTTTTCAATGTGATCAGCTCCCAAAGGAAGGCAGAGAATACAATTTGGTTCATTAAAAATGAGAGAGCCAGCGAAACATATGGAGAGTTGTTTTAACAGACTCCTCTACAGAGCATCAAGGTGTATATCCAGAAGACCTCTAACTAGTTGATTAGAGCCTGAGGCAAAATGGTTCTCAGTGGCTTTTTTTCTTAAGCTTCATGCATGTCTTATTATTTTGGCATGTCTTGGAACAGGAAAGAAAAGAAAGTTTAAAAAATAGAACTGAGTGTAGCCAACACAGAAAATATGAAATTCTTCTTTCTCAATGTGGGGGTGGGGTGGGGGGTTTCAGCTAGGTGGTGAAGTAGCCCAGAGTCAGGAAAACTTGAGTTTAAATCTGGACTCAGACATTCATTAGCTGTGTAAGTCTGGGCAAACCCCTTAACATCTATTTGCCTTAGTTTCCCCATCTGTGAAACAGAGATAATTAATAGCACCCGCATTTTAGCATTGTTGTAACAATCAAGTGAGACAATAATGGTAAAGAACTTAGCACAGTGCTTGGCACATAGAAAGTACTATATAAGTTTTAGTTTTTTATTGTGATCCCACGGTTGATATATGTGTAATAAATATATTTATTTAGGTAGTATGAAATAAACCACAGACATACAATCCATTCAAGTTCTGGCATAATCGACATATTACTATTCTAGCAACAGTCTCTGATAAACATGTCTAGAGTGAGACAAAATGAGATTTTAAGGGTTTATCTTAAAAGCTATATTATTCTGTTATTCCATAAATCCTCTGAATACAAGATAAATACATCTTTTGTCACAAATAGTTACTTTGAAGAAAGAACTTAACCACTCATGATTTATTCTGTCAAATCAAGAAACATAAAGCAAAAATTCATACCAGGGAGTTAAATGATCAAGGAGACATGAAGGGTAGGTATATCATGCCTGCAATATAACCTATTTGGCATAGTGTTGTATTACCATTTGCCATTTTTGTGTCATTTTAAATTGAGAAGAGGAAACAAAACTCAAACATTTAAAAAAGTCTTCATTTATTACCAGAAAAGGAAAAGAACAGAGACACATATTTTCTTACTGACTATGTATTCAACAGATATAGATAAGCACCTTGATAGGCCTCAATATGAAGATTGCTGATTAAGACTGAAAGTGCTTAGCTCCCACAAAATGCTGGTTTTTATCAGACTGAATAATGAGAATCAAACCAGAAACTTGAAGAACCAGAGTTTTTAACCCCAAAGATGCAGGGGAAGGGTGGTTAACCCAAGGAAGAATAGGTTAGCTTGGAACCTCAATGCAGGCAAGCAACATTCACTACCCCATCCAAAAACAGTGTCAGGACCCTGGCACAAAGCCCCAATTGGCAACTAAAACTAGAGAAATGAGTAAATCAAAAAAGATGGTCCAGATTTAGAAAAAAATATTATGGATCTAAGATATCCCCAAAAGAACAAAAGAGTAATAACTTTACTATAGACAGAAATAATTTTATTTTGAAAAATGAATGTTTCACTAGGGATAAAGGAATACCTAGGGAACAATATAAGCAAGAAATAAAGAAACAAAATAAAAACACTTGAAGAAATAACTGGAAGATGAATATGTAACTTAGAAGAAAAAGTGATCAGTCTTACCAAAGAAATCAACTCCCTGAAAACTAAAATGGACCCAGCAGAAATCAATAACTTTATGAGCAACAGGAAATATTTAAACAAAATTAAAAGCTTGAAAAAATTAAAATAAAATATAAGATATTTGATATATAACAACTTACCTGGAAAACAATTCAAGAAGGTGTACCTAAAAAACACTAGACTCACTGAAAACCATAAATAATAATGTTAAAAAAAAAAACCTTAGGGGCGGCCAAGGTAGCACAGCAAGTAAGAGCACTGGCTCTACTGTCGGGATGACTTGTGGATTGAATCCGGGCTCAGACACTTAGCACCCACCCAGAAACACCTGGCCGTGTAACCTTGAGCAAGTTACTTAACCCCGAATTCTTAGGGGTGGCCAGGTGGCTCAGAGAGTAAGAGCACTGGCTCCGGTGTTGAGATGACCTGGGGTTCAAATCTGGGCTCAGATACTTAGCACCACACCCAGAAATAACTGGCTGTGTAATCTTGAGCAAGATTGCTTAAAAAAAAACAAACCTTAACATGATAATTCAAGAAATCATAAATGAGTTAGGCTGTTTGGCACTTATCTGTAATCCCTGTGGCCAGGAAGGCTGGGACATATAATATTTTGAACTCAGGAATTCTGGCCTGCAGTGGGCTATGCCCAGGTGTTTGTATCTAATAATGTATAATTGTGGTGAGCCACCCATAAGTAAAGGAGATAAGTGAGTTACTGAGTAGTGGAGGGATCCAGACTTGAAGTAGCTCCTGAATTTCCAATACGGGTGAAATGGAGAGACCAATTTGGAAAAAAGAGAAAAATTATCATAAGCAGAAGCTGCTCATATATATTAGAACCAGAAGATAAAGGAAAAATAAATAAGATTCTACTGATTACTTCCTGAAAGGACACTTAGAAGGAAAAGTACCATATATGTTATAATCAAAATCCAGAGTATACATATAAAATAAAAAGCATGCTGAAAGAAGTAGTTCCAGTACCAAGGAACTATAGGCAGGTTCACACAATCCTGGCAGCTTGTACTAAAAACATTCTTGTTTATTGGCAAAGAAGAAAGATTTACAACCCAGAATTACTCCTCAAAGCTGATTATAATCCCAACAATGAAGAAAGTGTATCATTAATGGAATAGAGGACTTTTAAGCACTGCTGATGAAAAGACTAGATTTGAGTAGGAACTTTGAAATAACAAATACAATAATAGTCCAGAGCAGACTAGAAAGGTAAATTTAATTAGGAAGTCTGTGAAGATGTAGTGCTAACATTCTAACAAATGAAGCCACATCCCTTTTAGAATACTCATTTCTTTAAAGAGGGACAAAGGGAAATAAATAAGAAAAACAGACGCCATGGGGATGGATTGGTTCTGTCTTGACAATCTAAAGTGGAAAAAGAGAAAGAAGCATAAAAGGAATACACTGGGAAGAAGAAGTGGATGGAACTTACTATCTATCATAATTGAGGTACATGAGAAGAGTACACAAATATGGGAAAATAGGTGAAGTGGGGAGAGAATTGGTCATTAGAAAATTTAATGACCCACAAATTGACAAAAGAAGGCTGAACATTGAACATATATACACATTTTGGGGGAAGATATAGAGCAAACTCAACAGGAAACTACTAGGGATAGAGAATGGTGATTAAAAGAATTTATTTTAATAATAATATATTAATAATTAATACTATTATTGATATAATAATAATTATACAATGAGGAGATAGTAACAAGCAAAACACTTCCTGACCCTAAAAAGGGGACTAAAAGGGAAAGTGGGTAGCACAAAGAACTAGAATCTAACAAATGGTATTAAAAGATTGTTTGTTAAAATTGTATGGTAAACAGCATAGAGTAGTATCAGTATAGTAAGTTTATAAGTAGCCCATATTTAAAAAAAATAAACCAGCAGCAGGAAGTACTTGCTTATCATAATTGTCTAAGAGTAGAAGTTTGGGGCCTCATTTTTGTAGTGTTTTGGGGGGGAAGCATACTAACTCTTATCTGTGTCATCTTGGGCTTAGTTCATTAAAATATCCAAATCATCTAAGAGTTTTCAACAAAACTTTAAAATGGTTCTGGCATAATCTGGCACAATCTACATAGTACTATTCTAGTAACTTTAAAGTTAACATATCCACGTCATCTCAAAAAAGTCAGCGCCATTTGGTAATCTTGGGGTCTTACTGTGGATTAGTAAAATTTATCTGAGATTCATGTATCATAGGTCCAAAAGGCCAAGACAGCAAGACCCCAAACTTCTATTCTCCCCAACCCCTGATGGTCCATGCCGTTCCCAATGGCTGATGCATGGATTGTATAAGTAGCTTTCCCCCTCTCCATTCTCTTCCCCATAATGCTTGCCTTTGCCACACTATCCCTGTTCCCACACAATCTGCTTATATATCCCCATCTACCATGCACTGTTTGTCTGTTTTCTATGCCATTTGCCCCTACAACCTCTGTGACTTATGAAAATGTGATTTCAGGCTCCCTTTCCACTGCCATTGTGGCCTTTCCTGGTGAGTACCCAAAGAACCATATGTGTCTGTCTTATTTAATAATTTCATGAATTAATTAGAATTCATATTACCTGTTAGATAATTGGGAACTGGTTAAATTATACTATACAAATGTAAGGGAAAATTATTGTCCAATATGAAATGATGAAAAAGATGATTTCAGGGAATACTGGTTATTATGAACTAGGAGGTGCAATGGATAGAGTGCCAGGGCTGGAGTCAGGAAGACTCATCTTCTTGAATTCAAATTCAGCCTCAGACACTTACCAGTTGTGTGAACCTGAGTAAGTCACTTAACTCTGGTTGCTTCAGTTTCCTCTTTTGTAAACTGAGATGGAGAAGGAAATGGCAAACCACCATCTTTGCCAAGAAAACCCCAAATGGGTTCACGAAGAGTTGGACACAATTGAAATGCCTGAACAGTGCAGAGTGAAATAATCAGAATCAAAAGATTATAAATATATAATATATATCCACATATATAATACATACATATATAGACAGAAAACATGCATATATATACATACACACATACATATACATATATATGTATATGGACAGTAACACTATAAAGAAAAGCAACTTTGAAAGACAAAGATATTAATTAAAGTGATGGCTAACTATGTCTTTGGAATCATGAATTATGTTGCAAATTTCTTATTGCAGAGATGATAGACACAAGGTACAAAATACACATTTCCAAAATGGCCACCATGTAGATTAATTTCCTCTGATTATGCTTATTCTTTATGAGGTTTTAAAAATATTTAATTGGAGAAGTGTGGAGTTGACAGGGGAATAGTAATGCCCTAAGAGAGGAGGGCCATGTAACATTTTTAATAATGCAAAAAGAGAAAAGGGGGAAGTTTAGAAGTAAGTACACTCAAACAGGATCAATTTGAAAGTAGAATTTATTTTGTGTTCTTAAAAAAGCAAGTAATATGAAATGGAAATTAAGGGTTTCATATAGAATCTTCTTTTGTGTCCTGCTGTGTATATGGAAATGCTTTTTACCCCCTCACCCCTCCAGTATTTAATTCCAAAATAAAAAAAAATTCTCTCAAAGATGCCATTACTTACAACATTATACTTGTCTCTAAACCCAAAAGAGAAAGACTCTTAAGCTAGCTCTGGTATAGATGTTTTATGTTTTTATGCCACTACAATGAGACTAAGTAAACATTAAAAATATTGGTACTGAAGGAATATCTTGATATAAGTATTAATTTTGGAATATATTCCTCTATATAAACAATTGTACCTATGAGGCAGGGTGATATGATTAGAGGAAAGAGTAGTGGAAACTGAGAGACCTGGATTCAGAGTAGTCTCATTCCCCATTTCTGCTTTTCACACATGTGATCTTTACCAAGTCACTTAACCTCTTTGAAACTAGGTTTTAATCGGTTTTCTCATCTATAATACTTTTATTTTCTACCTAATGGAGTTCTGAAGAAAGTACTTTGGAAATTCTATAAGGACAGACAAATGGGAGATCTTAGGATGATTATTATATTTGACATTTTTTATTTGTCCAACAACTCAATAAAATGAACATAATTAGCATAATTTATTATTATAATTAGATATTGCCAATTCCTCAATATCTGCGGTAAAGAGGTAAATAAAGGCATGAATAACTAAAATGTTTGGGTACTTCCTCATCTCTAAAATAGGAGTATAGGACTCAGACACTCAAACAGGGCTTTGACATGAAAGTGTTTTGCAGACTCTAAAAATGACATAGAAATATGAGTTATTTTGAAGAAGATGATGATTATATCTCATTAAAAATTTTAATTAAATAAATTAAATTAATTTATTATTAAAGTTGTTTAATTCTTGATTACTTGTGGTAATGACAGAAAAAACTGGCACAAAACTGAAATATTCAGATAATTTGCAAAATACTTTATTTTATCTATTATTCTTTTTTTTTACCCCAGTAGCTGAAATAGCAAAATATACCATTCTGATTGCAGCTCCTTTTCTTTCCTTTTCCCTCCATAGAAAAGACAAAAGAAATAAATAATCGCCACAAAGAAGTAAAGTAATGCCTGTCTAAATCACAATGGACACGGATGTAGTGGGTGCCATTGCCTAAACCGAATTTGGTAGAGTTGGATAGAATTTTCTATAAAATATGAGTGATTAAGCTCACAAAACCCTTTATCAATCTATCTGTACATCTACCAATCTCAACATTTTCTGGATGCTTACTAACCAGAGTAGCTTGAAAATAAGATGCATTTATATAATAACAACAATGCTGGCATTTACACAAAGCTGTAAGATTTATAAAAAGTACTTTAAAAAGCACTTTTTGATCCTTACAACCACTCTGTGAGGAAGATATGATTATTATTCCCTTTTTTCCAGATAAGAAAACTGAGGATGAACAGGATAACATGACTTGCCCAGAGTCACACATCTAATCTGTATCAGAAACAGAGCTTGAACTCAGAGCAGTCTGAGTGCACATTCAGAGCTCTATGTATTGCCCCATTAGTTTCCTACCTCTCATATGCACATATAATTTATATTTTAAAACATACAAATTATATACACAACAGTCATGATAGGTAATATGATATAGTGTAACAGAAATTGGACGTGGAGTCAGAAGACAACTGGGGGTGAATCTTGGCTCTGAGCCCTATTATCTGTATGACCATTGGCAATCAGGTAATCTCTCTGAGCCCCAGATTCCTTATCTAAGGGTCAGTAATACCTGTAGTAACTACTTCACAGGATAAAATGGATATGCACATAAAGTGCTTTTTAAAAAATTTGAAGCACCAATTGAATATGAACTATTATTCCTTAGTATATTTCGTTATTGTTCAATTCTGTATGATTCTTCATGACCCCATTTGGGGTCATGGAAAAGATACTGGAGTGGTTTGCCATTTCCTTTTCTAACTCATTTTACAGATGAGGTAACCGAGGCAACCAGGGTTAAGTGACTTGCCCAGGGTCACAAAGCTTTTTTTTCAAATGCTTTATTAACTTATGATTTACATCATTCATTTATGCCAGATTTTGAGTTACAAATATTCTCCTACCCACCCCCCAAATTAGTGGTCCCACAGGACATCCCCTCCTCCAATCTGCTCTCTCCCATATTTTCTCCCATACCCCTTTTGACTTTTCCAGTGGATCTCTATGCCCCAGTGCCTGTATATCTTATTTCCCAATTGCATGTAAAATAATATTAATAATAGTATATATATACACATATATATTTATATACATACATATTTGAATATTTGATTTTAAAACTTTGAATACCAGATTCATTCCCTTCCTCCCTTGTCACCCACCCTTACTGGGAAGATAAGCAGTTCAGCATAGGATGTACATGTGTGGCTAATGCAAAACAATAACATAGTAGAAATATTGTAAAAGACTGACTATATTTCCCTCCTATCCCACCTCCCACTTGTTCTATTCTCTACTTTGATCCTGTCCCTTTTCAAAAGTGGGTGCTTCCAACTTCCCTACCCCCCAGCCTGCCCTCCCTTCCATCATCCCCCTTCTCATCCCCTTCCCCCCTACTCTTCTGTAGGGTGAGATACCCTATTTAGTGTGTATTTCATTCCCTCCTCAAGCCAAATTCAATGGGAATAAGGTTGACCCATTACCTTTTGCCTTCCTATTCTTCCCCTCCATTGTGACCATTTACCCTTGGTCACATAGCTTTTAAGTGTTTGAGGTTGGATTTGAACTCAGGTCTTGCTTTCTCCAAGTCCAGAACTGTATCTGCTGCAATTGTACCTATTCTGAAATTATAGTCCTCCTCTGATACCTCCTTGTAGAGATAAATTTGGTTTATTAGTCAGAGCTCAAGTTCATTCCAGTTCTACCATGCTTCTGGTCAAAAGGCTTTCTGTTTGATCCCATCACAAAACAATGCCAGCTTCTTAAAGACTAACCTAGCTATACACAAAGAGATTCATCCTTAGTATGCTAGCCATTTGGTGAAAAATTCTTTTGTTACAGCAAACTATGAAATTAACAAAACAAAATTAAATAGGCCTCAATTCTGTGAGGTCTGAAAAAAGTCACAAATAAGGAGAAGGTAAGAATGGTTTGCAAGAAAATCAGAGTAGGAACTCATATCAACAAGGTCAAGACTCAATCAAAGTATTGAAAAAAATATTTCTACAATGTTGCGTAGATTTTGCTAACTTGGTCTTAAAATTTTTAAGGATAGAAAGAGGGCTGAAATAGCAGGTCAACGAATGATTCAACAATTAAATAATATTCCAATTTAAAATAGAAATTGAAACTGAACTAGAGCATAGTACTTAGCACATAGTAAATGGGTGAAGGGTATAAGCATTTAAATAGTGTCTACTATGTACCACGTACTGTGTTAAACACTTCACAAAATGATCCCCTTTGATCCTCACAACACTGTGAGGAAGGTGCTGTTATTATCCCCATTTTACATTTGAGGAAACTGAGGCAAAATGAGCAAAGACTTTCCCAGGGTTGGACAGCTACTAAGTGAGGTAATATTTAAATTTAGGACTTTCTGACTCTGGGCTCTATCCATTGTAATGCCTCCCTGCCTCGAAGTGTTTAATAACTGTGTATGGATTGCTTAAGTGCTTAGGGTAGAAAGGATGATAATAATTGAACATCAAGAGGAGGTACAAGTTCTAAATTTTGTTTTATTTCTGTTTCCTTAGCCAAGGAGTCTAATATTTGGAAAGGAAAGGACTAAATAAAATTGGCTAACAGGGAGTTGAAAACTAAGCTAAGTAAGGAAATAATAAGATAGTCCTTCTCTGTCTTCCATAAGTTCAGGTCACCTGGCTCAACTGAATTATAGCTTCAGATTTTATCTGCTTTTGATTATCACTCTTTTTGTGCTGTTTCTTATGCACACATTATCATTAGAAACACACTGCAGCCTATTCCACTAATCAAGTGTCTTTGGTGTAGCTAGGTGATATAGTGAAGACCAGCTTCAGACACTAATTGGCTGTGTGACTCTAGGCAACTTATTTAACCTCCGTTTGATCAACCTTAAAATGAGTTGGAGAAGGAAATGGCAAACCACAACACCTACCTCACAGGGTTGTTATGAGGATTAAATGATATAATCTTTGTAAAATGCTTAGCATGGTGTTTGCCACATAGTAGGCACTATTTAAATGCTTATTTCCCTGCCTTCCCTTCACCTACTTACTATATGGTAGCCACCACACCCTGGTTCAATCCCTTCTTTGGTGTCCTTTTTCCCCCTCAAATAAGCCCATGCTATCTATCTTTCTAACTATGCTTTCTCTGAAACCTTTAAAATCTGTCCTACCAAAATCTGCCTCATTCCCAGCTTTCTTTTTCTTTCCTATAACATATTCCAAGACTGAGTGTTCCTCTCCCAACAGACTTTTTACTATTTCACCCCACTTATTTCACTCACATAGGAACTTCCACCAATTTTGTGAGCCCTTCCACATTTTAGTGGATTGTTTTCACTATTTGCTTCACACCTGGTGGCCATTCCTTAAAGACTCCACAATCTTTTAGGAAGTTCTGGAGTTCCATGTACTGGTTTAGCTTTCAAGAATCCAGGAGGATCACCAAGTCATAGAAAAGACAGTATGGCATTGTTTTAGAAAAGAACCCTCTCATTATAATTGAAATAACTATGCAAGTTATAAAACATTAAAAATAGAGGAAAGATTTAATTTTTAGGGGAGAATGAGGATAAGAATGGTCTAGACCTTTGATTTTTTTTTATCAATGTGAGGACTTTTCAGTTTACAAAATCCCTCCTTTGTTTCATTTTAGAGAGTTTTACAGGAGGTTAAATGGTTAAGGGACTTGACCTGAATCATACAGGTAATATGTCAGAGAATTAATGTGAACCAGGGATTTCCTGACTCCAAGGTATCTCCTCTATCTACTATATTAAGCTGTGTTAATTGACTTCATTTAATACGTAGCTTTAAAGAATATTGCTAATCATTGAAATTTTAAAATAACATAAAGTTCAATTTTATTTCATAGGACAGTGAAGATTTAGAGCAAAAACATTTATTTTTCTATCATATCATTTTAATTTTGCAGCCACCACATAATAAAGTACATGGCGACTTGAAATGGAAGACAGAGAAAGTCTAATTGTTAAGCTCTAAATATGACTGCAGCACAGCAAATCTTTTTTGAATGCTAGCTCACATCAATTCAATTTTCAAATATTAATTTGCCTGAAGACAGAATGAAAACATCAAAAGTGAGCCCTGAAGCAAACCCAAACCCTTTCAGAAGTTCATAAAGAACACTGAACAAAAGCTTTTCTTTGGTTGCTTCTAACAAACTGTAAACTAGGGGCATACTTTGGTTAGTGCTCAACACCTGGAAAACACAAGTCTGCACTTAAGGACACATTTTCAGGTGGAGTCTATTATGGTTGTGATTATGGTGGGTATTAAAGCAATCCCATTTGAAATCCTCTGCTTAACCTTTGACTAGAAAATAACTGCTTAAAGTCTATCTAAGTTTATGTTTCTCAGAAATGGAAAACTGTTCAATGTCTGACAATAGAGAAAATAGCATTTGTTTTATACTCCAGCTATCCACAGATATATTTTGAATGTGGTTACATAAGACACTTTTTCATTTAAAACAGGACTATTTAGTATTCCATAAAACACTATTTTTAACAAGTCAACACAATAGAAAGAACTAACTCAGAAGTCAGAGAACCTGCTTCAAATCTGCCTCATACAGCACTTGTGTTATTTTGGGCAAATCACTTAATCTTCCTAGTTCTCAGTTTCCCCATCTGTAAAATGAGGGGTTAGATGACTAGATGGTCTCTGATTTGAATCTTGATTTATGATTATATGAAGAAAATGCAATATTCAATGACTAGAAAGTAGATGAAATTGTAACCCCAAATCTAATTTTTTTTTAAAGCAACTGGGGCTAAGTAACTTGCTCAAGGTTACATGGCCAGATATTTTCTGTGGGTGCCAAGTATCTGAGGCCAGAACCAATCCTGGGTCTCCTGATGCTGGGGCTGGCACTCTTACTCACTGTGCCACTTGGGCACCCCTAAATCTAATTTGATGTTGGTCCATATATGTAGAAGATCAAATTTCTCCCCTGTGCTTATGTTAAACATTTTTTGAAAGATCAAATTTCTCCCCTGTGCTTATGTTAAACATTTTTTGAAAGCATTTGACTCTGACAAATCACTCCCAGCTAATCTTCTAAAAGTGATTGTCTTTATGTTTATATCAATAGTAAGGGCATTTTCTATTGATGGACATTAACTAGACCATGGGTTCACATAAATATTATAATCAAGCAGAGGATTTAATATTAATATCAATTTTGGTATTTTTTTTCTTTGAGAAGTGACTGAAAAATCCAATATGCTTCACTTGAATATATGACTAGATTTATTTCCATTAATCTATTTGTTAGTTGTTTTATAACACTTTTATCTAGCACTTGTTAAAACAGCATATAACTTATTCAAGGCCTAATTCAATGACCAAATAATAAAGAAATATGAATTTTTAAAAAAATCATTAGAGTATTAGTAAAGAAGGAGTTGAAATCTTTTTTTTAAAAAAGTCTTAGTAACTTGGTCACATATATAAAACAAAGACAGAAGGATAAGAGAATGATGGAAGAATAGAGCTGGAAGGGACCATTGAGGACATTTGTCTAAGCCACTTATTTTACAGATGAGGAAAATTAGGAATATTCAGGTGGTTGCTTTTTGAGGGTCACACAGCCAAGTTTCAGCAGTGGGATATAAATCCAGATCCTCTAAAACCCCAGTCAGGGCTCTTCCTACTGAAGACAATGACCTTGCCTCACATCCCGCAGGTTAACTTTATTTCTGCATTGCCTAACACCACCTCACCACTCTCAGTAAAACGTGTTTTGGATAGAGAATTCCCTGGAATTTGTTGAGAGCACAGTTTGGAGAGTAGAGAATGCCCACTTAAGGTTGAGTGAGGTTCCAAGATTAGTCACTGGGAAGTTTATTTTTAAGAAAAAAAAATTAGTCCATAAAGGTCTGGTTAGATACCGAGGCAATTCTTTGATACCATTCAAAAGATCTTGATTCCTGGGGCAAAGAATCTTCATCTAAAGAAGAAAAGCCTTTTAGCTAAGATTCTGAAAGGACCAAGAGAGGTCACTACTTGAGATAATTAGCTGAAGAAGTTTTTTTTTTTCTGCCCTTCCCTAAGTAGGACCTTAACTGGCCCAATGACTGAGTGCAAGGGTCATTTTTCTTCTGAAAGAGCTAATAAGCCTTGGGGATTTAAATTAAAAGATGTAACTGTGCCCACTTTTCTCATGAAGAAGAGTTACCACTATAGGCAAGGGCTTTAGATGAAGCCAGGAGCCATAGGCAGAGAGAAGTTCTGTAGCCACATACCCAGTGGAGCCTTGCTTGTCTGAAACCAGTACAAGCAATCGTACAGTGTCCAGCAGAGACAATGAATTCGGTGGAATAGCACCCATTAGTCATCCATGAACTCACATCTTCAGAGGCATGAGTTTCCCCTTCCCGTGTGTTTCTTCAGCACGCATTATCTAAATATATATCCTATATGTGTCTACTCTTTCCACTGATGGGTGTAGTGGATTGAGCACTGGGCCTAGTCTCAGGAAGACTCAAGTTCAAATATGGCCTCAGATACTTACTAGCTGTGTGAACCCAAGAGAATCACTTGACCTGGTTTACTTCAGTTTCCTCATCAAATGAGCTGGAGAAGAAATGGCAAACAACTCCAATATTTTTTTTTCCAAGAAAACAGCAAAAAAGGGGTCAGGAAGCATTGGCTGAAAAATCACTAAACAACAGTATTTTTGGAAGAATGTGCCCCAGACTTATGAGAGAACTATTCTATTGCTGCTTTTAATAACAGACATAATAACAACACAAACATAATATGAAGGGCCTTTGCTGTGGTACTGTGAACTAATTATATCCTATGGCAGAGTATTCAAGCTCAACATATAGTTGGGGTGGTGGCAGGGTGGTGGTGGTCTTGTGGGTGGAGGGGAGAACATTAAGCTATGGTTTTAAGTGGATGTGAATCCACCAAGTGGCATTTTCTGAAACTGGAGTGGCATTTTCTGGGGGAACCACTCTATGAGTCAGCAGTTATTCCTAGACACTGCATCAGGGGCTAAGTGTCCAAAATACCACAATATGAATCCATACCTCTTATTGTTGTATAGTCAATTTTTTCAGTTGTGTTTGAATCCTCATGATCCTTATTTGGGGTCTTCTTGCCAAAGATCCCGGAGTGGTTTGCCATTTCCTTCTCCAGATCATTATACAGATGAGGAAAGTGAGGTAAACAGGGTTAAATGACTTGCCTACAATAAGTGACTGAGGCCAGAATTGCACTCGTGAATTTGAATCTTCCTGACTCCAGGTCCTGCACTCTATCCACTGAGCACCCAGATGCTTCCTTACCTCTTAGGATCTTCATTTATGGAAAAGGAAAAGCCACAGAAAGTCTGATTAAAATAAATATTCCCAGAAAAATACTGTAATTACCCATTACTATTTTACTTGAGTCATTCTTTCTGATTTCACAAATAATATACCCTCTGGACAAATCTACCACTCTTATCTGTTATGGACTCATTCACTTAAAAGTCTTACAAATTTGTCAGTTCTTGGCATTGGTTCTATTTCCCTGAATTTCAAGGATTTCTTTCTGTAGCTTGGGGCATGACACATGAAAGGAAGAATAGCTATTTGGTAGTTCTTTAAAGTAAGGTGAAAACTGTAGACCTTTAGGACTCCTTGCTTATAATACTTTATTGGTATTCTTTTTACAATCTTACTTGGTGGACATTTTATGCTAAATCCTGGGATAAACTAAAACCCTGCATTTTATTTTTTTTATAAACATATATATGTATATACATACATACATACATATATATACATACATATATATACACACACACATATTTTCCTCCCTGTACTCATCATTATCTGTGTTAAAAAAAAAAGCAACGTCAATGGACAATGAGTTGGACCCAGAACTGTATTTTTAACTGATGTTTTCCTGCTGAAATTTTCTAGCTTTGAGTTATGGAAAACTGAATTCTCCAAGGAATCAAATTCAAGAATGATCCAATGATCAATGGAAGGGGAGGCCAGTGTGGTAAAAGATAGGGAAAGGGGAGTGGAAGCAGCACTCACTTAATACTTATTATATGCCAGTCACTGTGCTAAGCACTTTACATATATTATCTCATTTAAAACAACCTCCTGAGGTAGGTACTATCTTTGTTTTCATTGTACAGTTGATGTAACTGAGCAAACTGAGGTTAAGTAGCTTGCCCATAGTCACACAGCTAGTAGGTGTCTGGAGCTGGCCTCAGGTTGTCCTGAGTCCAGATACAGTGTTCTATCCTCCATATCACTTAGTTGTACTAGAGACGTGCCTGATTGATACAACAGGTTGCAGTGTGTTTCTAATGATAATTTGTACATAAGAAATGGAACAAAGACAGTGATATTAAAAAGTAGATAAAATCTACTTGTTAAATTTTTACTTATAGTTTTGGCTATAGTTTGGCATTATGTAAACACAATTACCGTTTCCTGATCTCCTGTAAAGTGCTTACTTCAAGGGATAATATCGGGACATATTTATGTACACATATTCGAAAATATGCATATATGTGCTCATAGAGATATTTGCATTTACCATCCAAAATACCCTTACTGCTTTTGTGCTCCTTTTCTTAGTGTGAAATCATACCCTCTCCTAGAGAATTTACCATGAAAAATTGATGTAATAGCAATCTGTGTTTGTGGTGTGGAGTGGAGCCATTGAACGGAGTTCTCCATGTTTCCAAAGCTTCTGATTTTGAAGAGATGTTTGCAGAGAAGCAACAGCCACTGGAAGAAGCTGAGGGGCTATGTAAAGCTCACAAAAGCTAAGGAAGGATCGATTTCTGGGACTCCATCCGGGACTATCAAAACAGGGCACTGACAGTAGCTATTATTCACCTGGCAGACACTAGTAGGGACAGTGTAGATTGAGACCTGAACAAAGGTGGTGTCCAGATGTAAGCAAGGCAGACAGACTATGAAGTAAGGAATTAAGAGCAGATTGTAAAGACATGGGGTCTGTGGGGTATACAGACTCAGTCCAAAGCAACATTTTTCTTCCCTCTCCATTCTGGAGATGCTTTCCATTATACCCATCCATCACTCCCCATTCTCCCTCCCCAAGAAATGGAAAGAGGAGCAGAGGCAGGAGGAAGAAAGCTATCTGTCTCCTTTCAACTGCACTGGAATTTGGAAGGCCTGTTCCTTTATCATCTAATTCTTATTTCTATACTATTTGAAGCTCTTAATTAAATAAAAAACCTAAATAGTCAGCTAACATAAGCACATCTGACTATTGATTCACAGAATTAAAGGATAAATCCAATAGGTTTTTTTAGTGTAGTTTGTAAGGATTGAGAGCTGTCATTAGCCATTTGTAATTATTTTTCACAATGTCCATGTTTGCAAATGTGTATGTGTACAAGTGTGTGTGTGTGTGTGGATTTTTTCCTTTTGAACTCAGAGAGATAGAGTGATGTAGGAAAAAAAAGAGCCAGAAAGCCCTGTGGTGTGGGGGCTTGGTGAAATTTTTTTTCCTCAAGGATACCTTGACCCTGATGCACCTGAGGCTGCCCGCTAGTTTTAACATTGAGGATGTCTGATATACCCACACACCTCACATAAGGGGGCTCCTGTTTTACCAGGTTCCACACCACTCAATATACTTATTCACAATGAGGGGCTTTGATTTTGATAGCATTTTATAGCATTTCCTACATTTTTCCTATAGATATCTGAGTAATTACAAAACACACACACACAAATATTTTAAACTTACTTTGAATCATTTGGGTATATTATCTTATTTATTAGATTTCTTAATGGAAAAAACAAAGTGGAGTTATATGATTATTTTGTATTTAAAGTTAAAAACTTCACTATTATTCAGTGCACTGTAAAATAAAACAGTTAAGGTAATTTTTTTCTTATTTTCAATAAGGGGATGTTAATAGTTTTTAAAATATCATATGGATTCCCATATTTTGAAAAATTCATTTGCATGGCGATGCTTCAGGCAGAAGTTTCTCAGATTTTTCCCCTACTCTTTCTTTTAGAAGTACATTTGTTAAGAATCTCAGAAATACTCCATTCAGGAATAAAACGTATGTTTTCATTTGCTCTCAAAACCACTTAATAAGCAAAAGTGGCATTTAGAGAATTGCTAATACATTAACTAATAGAACCTGTAAAAACAAAGAACATTTTGTGCTTTGACAGTCTCATTCTCTTCCTGCTGTTGATTCTGTGTGCTGTGTGTTCCTTATGTTTAAAAACCTGGCAAATGCACTTCCAGACATTGATGATCTCTTCCCTGAGGGCTTAAAGGTCAAACTTAAGACATTATTAAACAAAAGTAGGACAGAACATCAAAAATACTTTGTTTAGAATAGCCTACCTATTTCATCATTAGATATCATATATTCTTCTTATGGTTTCTATCATTTCTACTTCACCAACAAGTTCATCCTTAGGGGTGGCTAGGTGGCGCAGTGAATAGAGCATTGGCCCTGGAGTCAGGAGCACCTGAGTTCAAATCCATACTCAGACACTTAATGCTTACTAGCTGTGTGACCTTGGGCAAGTCACTTAACCCCAACTGCTCTCCAAAAAAAAGCTGAAAAAAAACCACAAGTTCATCCTTGTGACAATAAGAACAATGACAGAGCTATAGAATGGACCTGAGATTTCAATGATGTAGGAATGCCAAGAAGAGGAAATTCTCTATGCTAATGCTAAAAGTCAGTACCTTTTCATTGACTTACAGAGTGTCTTGGACCATTGAGACATTAAGTTCCCTGCTAAAGGTCACAGAGTCAGTATGGGACAGTGATGAGGCTCGAATCCAGATCCTCCTGGCTCTGAGGCCAACTCTCTATACTTTATGCCATGATGGCAAAAAGATACAGAATGTTGTTTTTATTGTTGCCTCCCCCACCTTTTGAAGGACAAAATATTTAAGGCAAGTCAAAAAATTGTTAACTCCTTTGGGCAGCAAAAGAGCTCTAGCAGATATTTTAAAATTTGAAACATGCCATTTTTGTTATTCCATGCCTATGTTTGTAATCAGTATCTGATGGGGTCTTGTGCTCAAGCCCCACCCTAATATAGTGTTTTATGTCTTTGTGTTATCCCTGTTATATTGTTTTAAAGTTACCCCTAAACTCCCATTAACCTATGTAATGGATATGAAAGATCTTGGCTTTCTGGTGTTTGAATGTTTCACTTCTGTCTTCTATAAGGGAATCTGTTATATTTTGCAATACTGAACTATGCTGGTGTATTCATAGTTGCTATTGGTTCTGTGAATATTGCATTGGAGATACAGTATCCTGATCACTTTATCGATTTCTTCTTTCTGACCAGGTGGTCTATAGACTGCTTTGATATCAATATCTGTTTCCACCTCCACTGATTTTCCCCAATGCTCTCTACAATGCTTCTTCCCTCCTCTGGCTCTTTGATGGATTTGCTTGTGTATAGCTTTTTAATATATAATGTTACTTTGTCTCTTTCCTCTTTTTTATCTATCCTGGGTCTTTTGGTTAAAATAAACACTTCTGTGATGGAAAGATATGCTTCTTTATCTTTTCTCCAGGAAGTTTTCTAGTTTACTATTTTTCTATTGTTTAATCAATAAACATTTATTTAGTGCCTGCTTTGTGTCAGGCACTGCACTAGCCTCTAGGCACTGAGGTAGGCTTCCTTCTTTTTATGCTCTTTTTATTTATACTCTTGAAGTACTTGTACTTATTGTTTTCTTGGTTGAGCTTATTTTACTCTGTACCAGATACATTAACCTTATTCATATTAACCATTTTTTTACTACACAATAATCTTCCATTAAATTAACATAACACAGCTGTTTTTCAGCCATTCTACAATTGATGGGAATCCATTTTTTTCCAATTTCTTTATTAACACAAAGAATAATTCTATGAATGGCAAAAAAAAAAAAACGAAAACAAAACTTACCATCCCTTATAAGATATATTCCATGCCTGACCAGGAACCTTTTCTTTTAAAATCTAAACCCCATTCCTAGATACCATCTTTTTAATCTGATATTCCTGTCTCAAATCTGCCTTTCACTTTTGCCATTTTCTTGGATAGATCACAGTGATAAAGCCACAAACTGTCTCCCTAAAATCTTCTGGGTTTTTTTGCCTGAAATTTTATTATCCTTTGTAATACTTTCTTGATTCTTCCTGGAAGTACCACCTGTGCCTATATGAAGACATATGTAGTACTTATCAGATCAGACAAGACTTGGGAGGTTCTCCATCATTTTCAGGACATATATTACCAAAAGACAACATAACTGTTTATTTTTACTATGAGGCTGACAAATGACTGCATAATACCCCGTATCAACAAGTCATTTACTAGCACTCTTGTTCACCTCTTGTTCTCCTAGCACTTATTCTTCTGAGAGTGCTTGTGGAACTGTGTCATCGTTCCTCAGAAGACAAGCTTTTTCCAAAGAGGATCCAGGCCCTTCTTTGGGATGAGCTTCACATCTTCACACAATCTTTTGTCATAGAAGATGCAGGGTAAATGCTTATTGGATAATTGACATGTGAATGGGAAGAAGATGAAGATGGAAAAGGTGTCTGGTTTAAACAAATGTGTTTTTAATGGAAATGTTGAAAATGACTATTTCATCATTCTTTCATCCTCTGAAAAAACAAAATGAGTTGTTATGGTTTATTCTTGATTACATCATGGCTAGTTTTAAATGACTTAAAAAAAAACCCAACCCCTGAGTTACCCTATTTCCCTTAGGAAAACACTTAAAGGATAATATTAGTTAAAATTTCCAAATCCTCAGTCATGTATTCTCTTTTATTTTTTTCCAAATTACTTCTAGTAATATCTCTCTTGACTCATTCTAAATGACTGCTTCCACTCTTGGGTAACAACCCTATATTTATTTATTTATTTATTAAACCTTTACAAGGAATATCTTGTCAAATGTACCTTAGCAAAAACATAATGTAAGAAAAAAATGTAAAACTCTCATATTATTATTTCCTTTCTTTAGAACCTTTATTAGGCTAATTTGTAGTCATTTAATCATTTTCTTAATTGTTAATATTAACCCTCCTATCAGAGTTACTATGATTTTTAACTATTCTATGATTTTCTTTAACTGAATATATTACTTCTGAAATATTTAGTGTCAAATTTAATATTTCAGACTAATTTTCTACAATAATTATCATCTCAAATTGGCAGTTTCTGAAACTTTTAAAATATCATCAAAAAGAAGCAATTATTACATGCTTATTTTGTACCAGGCAGGCACTGTGCTATGCACTAGGTCTACAAAGAAAGACAAAAATATGGCTCATACCCTTAAAGATTTCATATTATAATGGGAGAGACAATATGACATTAACTGTGTAATAATAATAATAGCTCACACTTATATGGTGCTTTAAAGTTCGCAAAGTGTTTTACTATTTTTTTCTCATTTTATCCTCAAAACAATCCCTGCATCTAGGTACCATTATGCATGTTTTACAACATAGGAACCAAAGTAGAGTTAAATGAGTTGCCCAGGATGATACAGCTAGTAAATGTCTGAGACAATTACGTCTTCCTGACTTCAGTACTCAATTCACTGTGTCACTTAATACAATATAAATGAAATGCAATCTTAGAGGGAAGTGTGTGTGTGTGTGTGTGTGTGTGTGTGTGTGTGTGTGAGTGTTGATGAAAGTGGGATTTCATCTGAGTCTGGAAGTAAGTCAAGAGGTACAGGTGAGGAGGGAGAGCATTCCAGGCAATAGGGACATTGTTGCAGAGTTGGGTCATGCAATGTCTTATTTAGGGAATAGCAATGAGTTCAATGTTGCTGGATTATGGTATACATGGAAGCTGGTATAAGTATAAGAAGATTGAACAGGTAGGAAGGATCCATGTTGGCTTTAAGAGTCAGAATGTTTTATATTTGATCTTGGGGGTAAGAGAGAGCCATTGGAATTTAGAAAGGAGAGACAGACAGACAGACAGTGAAAGAGAGAGAGAGAGAGACAGAGACAGAGAGAGAGAGACAGACAGAGAGAGAGACAGACAGAGAGACAGAGAGAGAGAGAGAGACAGAGAGACAGAGAGAGAGAACCAGAGAGAGACAGAGATAGAGAACCAGAGAGAGACAGAGACAGAGAGAGACAGAGACAGAGACAGACAGACAGACACAGAGACAGAAAGAGAGACAGAGAGAGACAAAGACAGAGAGAGACAGAGACAGAGAGAGACACAGAGACAGAGAGAGACAGAGAAACAGATAGACAGAGAGAGACAGAGAGAGATGCAGACAGAGAGAAACAGAGAGACAGAAAGAGACATAGAGAGAAGGAGAGAGAGAGAATAACATGGCCAGATCTGTGCTTTAGGAAAAACACTTTGACAGTTCAGTGTTGGAATGGGGAAAGATGCTTCAGGGACAGGAACCAGAAAACTTTTGTAATAGTTCAGGTATGAGATGATGTGGGCCTGCAATAGTGTGGTGGCCATGAGCCTGGAAACAAGAAAGCACAAAG
Source organism: Petaurus breviceps papuanus (assembly GCF_028583685.1). Classification (NCBI taxonomy): domain Eukaryota; kingdom Metazoa; phylum Chordata; class Mammalia; order Diprotodontia; family Petauridae; genus Petaurus; species Petaurus breviceps. The sequence goes on from NW_027186546.1 coordinate 2,420,243, forward strand.
GAGAGATGTTCTGAAGGTATTAAGAACAAGACTTGGTAAAGGATTGGATATATGGAATGAAAGCATGTGAGAAGTTGAGGGTGACACTTAGGTAGCAAGTCCGTGTGCCTTCGAGGACTGTGGCATCCTCAAAATAAGAGGGAAGTTTAGAAATATGGAAGATCTCTGGGAATAGGTAATGAATTCTATTTTGCATGTCTAATATTTCAAAATATAAAAATGTAGTGTACATTCTTCTAATTTGTTAAAACATTTGCTAGAACACTGTGCTAATGCTAAGTGTTTGGGGACACAAAAGGGAAAACAAGAGAACACAATTTAAGAGGGAGATATGATGAAAACAAAAAGTGTACAAATAAGATATATTCATAATAAATCGAAGATAATCTTATAAGGAGGGGATGCACTGAAATTAAGAGGAACTGGAGAAGATTAGGAAAATGTGGGATTTTAGCTGAGATTTGAAAGAGGTCAGGGACTCCATAATGCAAAGATGAGGAGGGAGAACATTCGAGGAATCAGGGAAAACCACTGAAAATTCACAGTCAAGAGAGGGGAGTGTCTTGTGAGGAACAGCAAAGAGGACAGTGCTACTGTATTGTAAAATACATAGAGAGGAATAAAGTATAAGAAATTTACACATGTATGAAAGTCAGGTTATGAAGTGTTTTAAAAGTCAAACAGGCATGTTGAGTTTGAGATGTCCACATGTCATCCAATTTAAGATGTCCAATAGGCATCTGATGATGTGAAATTAGAGGTAAGAATTGGATAAATTGATATAAGAATCTGTATAGAGATGGCAATTCGATCTATGGAAGCTGATGATACACCACCAAGCAAGAGAGTAGAGGAAAAAGAAAAGAGGGCCAAGGATAGGCATTTGAAGGGTACTAATTTTTTTTGTGTGGGTGGTTATTGTTTGAATGAAAATCTAGCAAAGGAGACTAAGAATGATTGATCAAATAGGTAGGAGGAGAATCAGGAGAAAACACTGTCATAAAAATCTAGACAAGAGAGAGCATTCAGGAGAAGAGGGTTATCGATAGTGTCAGAGGTTGTAGAGAAATCAATAGGGATAAGGATTGAAAAGAAGGCCATTAGATTTTACAATTAAAAGATCATTGGCAACTTTGAAGAATACAATTACAATTGAAGGATAAGGTTGGTTTAGATGATAATGAATGAGGCAGATCATAGAATTCTCTGAGGAAATTATTAAGGTGACATATGCTATAATATTATGGAAAGTATGCTGGCTTTATAGCCACAGAAACAGGGTTTGAATCCTGGATCGGCTACTAATCAGTAATGTATCTATCCATGGCCAAGTCTCAGTTCCCTTATCTGTAAAATGAGGGTGTTACCCACTCTGTGCTCTCCAAGGTTTCCTTCCAGCTCTAAAGCTGTGACCTATGATCCTATAAAGTTAAAGTGATTAATGATATGAAAGAAATAAAATGCTTTTCTTTCCTCATAACACGAGAACTCTTGAAACCCTAACTTCTAGATGTGAACTTCATGTGTTCATCATTTAAAATTCTTATAGTGGAGTTGTTTGGTTCAGGAAGAACAGAGTACCTGCTTATGATAATAAAACTCTGCAAATTCCCCTTCTCTCAGTATTTTACAGAATTTCAGATTTTTACAAACAGCCTTAAAAATGGTAAAGGGCCTCCTTCCCCCCAGTTATAAAATATTGTTATAAAATAAAAAGAGAAATATGAATAAAGATTTTACATAAGTTGTAGAAATTTATCCTGAATTAGGAACTGATTTTTTTCTTCTTTGCTGCACATGTTGCCTCCCAAGCTTCTTCTAGAATCACTGACTTCTGAGAATTCCCTGGAGTTTTGTGTCATCCTAATGTGATACTGACTTGATGTTAAATAACCCACAAAACCACCAAACTTAAACAAAAACATGAATTTTTTCTTCTTTCCCTCTCTTGAACAAATAGAAGTCTATTTTTTTTTTTGTCACAAGTCGAACTACTGCTTGACTAGTGAACTAAATTGTAAGCAGTTAGTTTTTTTTTGTTTTTTAAATCAGAAGGCTACTAAAGACCTAAATGACACATACAGAGACTTCCTACAAAAAGTCTTTTCCATTCCATTCATTATATTTAGCAACATCAAAGAGGGAATAATAATTAAAAATCTCCTATGGAGCACCTAGAGACTTTGAACATATATAGGGGGTGAACACAAGTGTAGGGTATTTGGTTATAAGACACTTTTCTTTAATTTTTATACTATATTTTAATTTTGTCTATTATTTAATTCTGTGTTCTAATAGATGTAAAGCATATGCAGTATGTATATATTTCATCATGAAGCAATATAAAGAGTTGTCCCTAGTTAAGATGTTGCTATTCACAGAGACCACATATTTAAAAAAATAAATTGCCTGAATAAATCCAGTTATTTGGAGCAGTGGAAATCACAAGCAAATGATACTATATGCAGAGGCTAGTCTGACTGCTTCATGTTTATTTTTATTGTTTCAGTCAGAGGAAGGCAAAAGATGTCAAAAATGTACATCTTTTCTAATTTAAAGGGTCAGCTTTCCCTTGTATTGAATGCTGAATGTATTTTAACAGCAAGGAAAGCATCATGTACACTATTGAAACCAGGATCAGATTTCCACTTTCTCCTTGCACTCCCCTCTCATATTTATTGGTATGTGTTTATGCCTATAGACCCACTATATTACAATACTTACATTGATAATGAGGCTTTGCATCTACATGAAAATAGTGAAAACTATTTCATTCATTAAAAAGATTATATGATCATTTGGGTCAAATGTGAATCAAAATGAATAGTCAAAAAACAAACAGTGCCGCAGATTGCATAACTTAAAAGTTATGACACTAAAACTGATTTTAATTATAAATAATTGCAAAATAAGCTTAGCTATATTTATTTAATATTAATTTTATAAAAAAAATCATTCAGAACAAAGAAGTAATATGCATTTATTTGGCTCCTTACTGTATGCTGGATATTGTGCTAAGATTGGCAGCACCAAAAAAAAGGCAAAAAAATAAAGTTTATTGGCTTCAGTTATTGACATGGGACAAAAACATAAATCAGTCAATAATATGCATTTATTAAGCACCTGCTATGTGCCAAGCACTGTGTGAAGGATACAAAAAAGGTAAACGATGGTCTCTGTCTTCAAGGAGCTCACAATTTAATGGATATAACAGCATATGAAAAAAGAATATTGTATATTTGTATCTGATATTATATGTGAATAGCGATAGCTAAAAAACTTGAATAAACTCAAATTATGAAATTAGATTGTTACAACATAGCTATTAAACTTGTCCTGCGACAAAAAGAGTGGCAATGTTTCCACTGTATTTTCAATAGTAATTTAGTACTTTATCAGATGAAATGTATTAACCCTTATACTTTATATTTGGTACAAAGTAGTAGCATATGGAGAAATATGTGGAGTTATATGTGGAGTATGTAGAAAAAAATATATTCAGGGCACATTTTAAGTAATCACTAAAAATTACTGGGATTTTTTTTTCCTTCCTACCTGAAATTTTGTGAAACCATAGTGTTACACTGATTTGGTTCATATTTTTATAATTTTACCAAATAAAAATGCATTCATTTAAAATAATTCACCATTGACTGTGGAAGTCAATAGCAGCTTTGTGTCTGGAAACAGAAGTAATCAATAGAAGCTCTGTGCATGGAAAAACTATAGAAATTTGTAGAAAAGACAAGAATTTGGCTACAGGATTTCTTGAGTTTAGTCTAGATTACTTTAAAACCACTTAAATAATTCTATTTCAAAGAATGATTTTAACCTAAGCTCCTACAATTCTTATATTATTTTCTTATATGTAATTTCTCTATCCTGGATAGAATTCCCCAAATCTTCATTTTGTTTCATATAGGAAGATAATTATCATGGTTAATTTTCATCATTAATTACTTGACAACTATTGTACAGACGAATATGAAGAATTGCAAGAAAAATAGAAAGATTGTTATTAGGTGATGCCAAGTAAAATAAGCAAAAGAAAGAAAAATATGTAATGATTACAATGAACATTAAAAAAAACACTGAATCAAAGTTTGAATAATTGAAGAAAACAATGAATGTCTCAGAAAACAGATAATGAACCATACCTATTGCCTCCCAGAAGAGAGATGGAGAAATACAAAGACAGGGTATTGTGTATATTGTCTGATTTAATCAGATTTTTTTCCTATTTGAATAATTCATTTTTGAGTAATTTGACATATCAAATAGCTGATAAATCACGTTTTTGTTTACTGGGAAGGTCTAGTATATAGGTGCGTGAGAAATTTTTGGGAAATAAATAAAAATGGCATAAAGAAAATATATTTTAAAAATTGATTAATCAAACACTAACGTTACATAACACCTACAATTCATACCTGTATAAGTGGTATGGGAGCACTGTCCACATGTAGTCCATAATGTTACCTCATTAGTGATTAAGGTGGAAATGTTTGCTTCTTATAAACCTTTTGAGTGCTTTTCATTAACTTGTTCATTTATTCACCCACACATTCTATAAGTAATTATCACTCACCTACAATTTGCATTGCACTATGTTAGACTTTGTGGGAAATACAAATGACCTATTATCATAAAATCCAATGGTCTTTTCTTAGTCTCCATTCATTCAGGGTTGTTTAGCTGTGCACTGATTAGAGTTCTATGCTAGAGTTTTGGAGACTGAGTTAAAAACCTGCCCCATATACTTAAGTCTGGCCAAGTCACTTACAATTTTAACCTCAGTTTTTCCATCTCTAAAATGTAGAGAATACTAACATCTACCTCACTGGATTATTGTAAGGAATAATTATGGTAAAATACAATGCACTTCACAACCATATAGTGCTATATAAATTTTGTCATTATTAACATTAATCCATTAGCAAGATTTGAGGCAGTGGATAACTACAAAACTTTCTTCTCTTTTGGCTTGAATGACACTGGTTCTCTTCCTGCCTCTTCAATAGATCCTTCTCTATGTCTTTACTGGATCTTCTTTAATCTCCTTCAAATTAAATATAGGCATTTCTCAAGCACCTATTTATAATTCATCAGTCATCTCAATAATCTACAGCAACATTTTCATATTATCATCTCTGTACTCCTGACTTAGTTTGAATCTCTACTTCTATATGTCTGTCTCATGAACACCTGAAACTTATGTCCTCCTTAGTTATGTTAAAGGTACTTGCCATTTTGTTACACATAATGTAAAACTTAGAGTTATCTCGACTTTTTCCTCCTCTTCAATCTACCTATTCCATCAGTTGCCAAGTCTGTACTTCATTCACCATCTTTCTTTTCTTTATCTCTTCTTTTTTTTGCTGATAGGATGCAGGTTGGGTCCTTCTTATCTCAACCTTGTATTACAATCATAGTCTCCAGCTTCTCTCCCCTCCTCTCCATGTATTCACCACCCACCGCATTAGCTTATTAAAGTTGTTCAGTCATTTTTCAGTCATTTCTTACTCTTCATGACCAAATTTGGGGTTTTCTTGGCAAGGAGACTCAGGTGATTTGACATTTCCTTTTTTGCTATTTCCTTCTACAGCTTCTTTTACAGATGAGGAAACTGAGGCAAACAGGGTTAAATGACTTGTCCTGGGACACACAGTTTGAAAATGTCTGAGGTCATATTTGAACTGAGATCTTCATGCCTCCAGGATGAACACTGTGCCACCCAGCTGCTCAACTTATTAAAGCACTTAAGGGCATCTAGGTGGTGAAGTGGATACAATGCTAGACTTAGATTTAGGATAACCTGAGTTCAAATCACACTACAGACAGTTAATAGCTGTGTAACCTTGGGCAAGTCACTTATTACCTCTGCTTGGCTCAATTAAATGGAAATAATAATGGCACCTACTCCCCAAGCTTGTTGTGAGGATCAGTTGAGATATTTGTAAAGCACTTAGCACAGTGCCTGGCACATAATAAGTGGTATATAAATACTAGGCATTCTTAATAATGATACTATTATTACAGATTTACTAAGCACCTTTGGTGGCTCCTCATTAGCCATTTAATAAAGTACAACCTCTTCAGATTAGTACTCACAGTATTCCACAACCTGACCTCTGCCTCCTTTTTCAAGTTTATCTATTCTTTGTTAACTTTATCTATGCTTCTATACATGAAAAACTATATTCCAAAGAAACGGAATTATTCACAGTTCACTTCAGCAAATTTTAACCAAAACCTAATATATACAATTGACTGGTAGGTATTTGGAAAGACAAGTTTATGTAAGACAAAATGCCTATCTTCATAGTGTTCCTAGTCTAGTGGAGGGAGAGAGTTGATGAATGCATAATTAACCATAACACAAAATAATACATTATAAATAAATAAGAGAAATATAAAAAAATGCAGTGTAGGAAGATAATAATAGGCAGGTAGGTAACAGAGTAGATAGTGCTGGATTTAGAATCAGGAAGACCTTAATACAAATTCTGCCTTAGACACTTACTACTTGTATAACCCTGAGCAAGCTTTAGAACCTCTGTTCATCTCAATTTCTCTATCTGTACAATGGGGATAATAATAGCACCTACCTTCTGGGATTGTTGTGAGGGTAGAATGAGGTAACTGTAAAGCACTTTACAAACTTTAAATTACCATATAAATGTTGGCTATTACTACTACTACTACCATCTGAAATAATAATGTGTTTCATTCCTATTAGCCTTTGAATATGCATTGATTTTTTGCTACATTTTCTCATTATTTCCTTAGCTTCAAATGCCTACTTTCTCCCCTCATTTCCCTCTTATAAAATCCCCCCCCCACTCCAGCACTGGCCAGCTTAATTTCTACCCCCTTAATTAAGTTGTCCCTGATCTCTAGGTAGAGATGTATTCTTAGACCTAGGTTAGTAGATTGGATATAGGTATTGAGGCTAGCCTGGATAACTAAAAGAATAGTATTTGAGGAAAAAAGTTGAATTATAAAAATTTACTAAATTATTCATACCCAGATATTCCACTGCTTTGATTGTATTCCAAGGAGGTCATTGACATAAAGAAAATATCTACATGTACAAAAATGTTCTTTGAAGGATTGTTTGTAATAAAAAATGTGAAAACATAGAAATGTTTTTGGCTAAAGAAGAAATGCTAAATAATTTATTTATCAGAAATATAATGGAATATTATTGTATGATAAGAAGTGGTACTTATGACAGAGAAATATGGCACAAATTTTATAAAGCAAACATAGAGCAGAATTCAAATAATAAAAGACAGTGACAACATAGTGAATGAAGTCAATATGAACAGGCAACAAAACTCTGGTCAAATACTACCCTATCAATGTTAATGCTGTACAATGAAAACTAATGGGCACTCCCTTCTGACAAGATAAACCCAGGAGCCCTTGGAGTGGCAGACTCCCCCCAACCCCTCAACCCCAACAATGGGTCATGCTTCCCACCCAACACTCATAGCCATCATCTAGGAGAAAAAAAAAAACTTCTTTGGAGAAGAGGCCATTGCCTCACCTACTGCCAATACCTTGCCACTCAGAGAACCTATAGCCTAGTTGAAGTAGGACATCTTGAAGGAGGGGCAAGAGGCTGCAAGTGCAAGGCTAGTCAAGATACTATCACAACCCTGACCACCATTTTCACTCAGATTGATGGAGATATCCCAGTCCCTGAATTCAAGAACACTGGGAGAAGGTTTGCTTCTAGCCCAGTGTCCCCAGGCACTGTCTTGAGAAGCAACGCTACTGGAGATTCAGCCTAGCAGCTATTCCTGCAGGTATAACAGACACAGCTATTGAAGACACGGGATGGTGGTGGTACTCTTGTCACCAAAGTCCTTAGCATTTTCAAATGCTTCAGGACCACAAACTGCTATGATTTTTATCCAGGAAGTGACATGAAAGAAGAAGTACACTCATCGTCTGAAAGGCATGGGAACTGAGGATGCCCGAGGCAGATGATTCATGCTTGCCCTTTCATGCTCATTTTAGGTTATACTTACATTCATAGAGTCTAACAGCAGACAGAATCATGTACTCTATTCAAATGGTTAATTCTCTCTCTTATTCTCTTTCTCATATGTGTGTGTGTGTGTAAATATGTGTGAATATACATGCACACACACATATATGTATATGAATTCAAGTAAGTTAAATCCATGGAAGATATTACTTCATTTAATAACAAATGCCAAAGTCTTCTTCAAGTTTGAAAGCCTTCTCAAAGAAATTGTAAAATTATTAAAAAAGCCAAAAATGACATCTCAAAAACAATATGGTAAAATTGCTTATAAGGATTTGTCAATGACTCATTTGACTCTATCGAGGGCTCTTCTAGCAATTTAAAAATAGATAAATTTATTCACAAAATATCTTCAACACAGGAATGTAATTTCATTCAGTAAAATTCAATTAATTCAATAAATATTTACTAAGAACCTACTTAGTATGTATAAGTGACACCTTGTTAGTTCTGGGGACATGAAATATATTAATTTATGATATAGTCCCTGTCCTCAAGAAGCTGACATTTCACTTGGGAAAAGGGTGGAAGTTGGATTCAACAGGCAACCAGATAACTTTAAAAAATAGTAGAATGAAAATTAAAGAAACAGAGATCTAAACAAAATACTGTGAAAAATATGAGGATGGAAAGACAATTTCCAATTAGGAAACATTATGATGAATAAAAGTTTTCTTGATTTCTCTAAACTGTGATCATTTTCCTTTTTGAACTATGACAGAGTCTTTATCACACAATTAAGTATATAAGTAAAATACTGACTTATAGAGCTTTCTAATTGTTCTATATTCTTTAAAATTATTTCTCCAATGACATTTTAAAGTTTATCAAGGGCATAAAATATTTTAGCAAAATGTTGATTTCTATTTTTTTTAAGCAATTGGGGCTAAGTAACTTGCTCAAGGTTGCACGGCCAGTTATTTTGTGTGGGTACCAAGTATCTGAGGCCGGAACCAATCACAGGTCTTCCAATGCCAGGGCTGGTGCTCTTACTCACGGCGCCACCTGGCCACCCCAATTTTTATTGTTTATTAGCACTTACCAATTAGAGTGCAATTCTTCTAGGATAAACATAATTAACCAATTCAGTTTAATCATTTCACAGCAGAATTTAAAAATTAAATGGATGACTATTAGAATAAGGAGTTACATATACTAGTCTATATATAATATATATATACACATATAGATATATCCATACACAAATATTTCTGTTTGTTTATATTTATGGGTATGTATATATATATATATATAGGCAATTTGTTAGTAATATTAAGAAAAACACATCACAATTTATCCAAGATTCCCTGGGTATGGAAACTGGAAACCATTTATAAATTTGAGTCTTAGAAAGCTACCTAATTCTCAAAGACCTTAAGTGACTTGCCCATGGTTACATAGTTAATAAATGTTAAAAGTGGGATTTGAAACCAAATCCAAATAAAGCACTATGCTACATATACACAGGTTAGACATGATTAGAAAAGTTACATGTAGCATAGCTTGTCTTCATGCTGAGGTTTGCTACTTACATTCAGACAACATGGGTGCTCATGCTGCCAAAACAAAAGCTATTTGCTTATTATGATTTTTAATATTATAGAACATCCAGTTAATTTTCATGTGTTCAGCATTAACTGCCTTGCTATCAGTCTTTTGAATAATTCATACAGCATGGATCCCACATAGGAATTTGTCTAGAGTAGGCTCCCTGAGAAGAGATCACTTTATTTTGGCAGAGGAAGTGGAAATAAACTCTAATTTAAGCCCCAAAGATTCAGAGCTGGAACTGACCTAAGAATTTATTCAACTCTCTCAGTTAAAAGATGAAGAAATTGAGGCCCAGACTGAGTGAAATAAAAATTGAAATGTACATGGCACTTAAAACTTTGTAAAGTGCTCTGTTTACATGATGCCCCTTTAACCTTACAGCAACCCTGTAAAGTATGTTCTGTATCTATGATTATACTCATTTCCCCACAATTCTGTAGGTAATGAACATCAGAAAAAAGATTTGGAACCTTATCATCCTTTGTCCACTTTGCAACTGATGCTTTGTCTGGTTTTCAACTCCATGGGCAGGTACTCTATGGTGGCTTGTTCCCCACTCCAACCTGGCATTAGATTGCAAGCTCCTTCAGGGCAGGGACTGTCTTTTTATTCAGTCCCTAGTGCTTAGCACAGTGTCTGGCACATACCAGGAATTAAAAATTTTGGACTGGATTGGATCCTTGCTTCGGGCCCAGGACTCTACTGCTTGTACCATATTTGCCAGGATCACACATTTAGTAAGAGTGGGATTTGGACCCAGCTCCTCCTCTAAACTGCTTCTTTACCCATTTCAGCTTTCAAGAAAACTGAATTCATTGCTTTATCAAAAGAGAAGGCATACATAATTCACTAATTACCTTCCTCTCACCTCAACATAATTATCTCTTATTCCATACTTTATTTGACTTTTTTCTGTAAGGATAAGTATTGCTTAAATACCTGACAGTGTTGAATGCCCCCCCCCCAAAGATAACTGTTAATTAACTAACATATTTATTTGCATTCTCAATATTTCATTTGTATTATTTAAAATATTTCATTGATTATTTATTTTTATCTTTAAAACTGCAGTCACTTTCCAGTATACATACTCTTTCCCTTATAAATATAAAATAGCTATTCAATACCAATCAACAATAGTAATCTTATCTGACAGCCTATGTTACCTTTCAAACCTCTTTCCTGGGAAGATGAAAGCATGCTTCAGCATTGGTCCTCCAGAAAGAAGTTTTGTCATTGTATTTATTCTGAGTTCTGATTGTATTAATGTTCACTATTATAGTTTTGGTTGACTACCACATCCATGTATAAATGTATTCACTTATAAATATATTCTCTTATTTTTTCTTAATTTTATCAACTCTGTTCTTTTAAGAAATTCCAGGTAATGTTATGAGCTTTTGATATTTATCATAATGAAATACAAAAGATTTGCAAGACCTCTATAAGGTTGCTAAATTTTCCCAAGCTCTAGAACTGTAATTCAGTAGGAAATACTGGATGCAGACAAGGTAATTAGACTTTCATCTGAATATAAACAAGTGAGAGGTAAGATTTAAAAACAAAGCAAGTAAACACTTGAAATTTTTGTGTCTACAAAAGTAAAGATTTTGTAAAAATAATAGTGCTTAAAGACACAAAGTATGTTTGGATCTCATATTTAAGAAAAAAATATACTTGGAGCAAGACTGAAAGAGCTATTAGCCTTAGGCATAGATCGTCTTCTCTCAAGTGTCAAGTGTTTTGACTACTATTTAGTTTTGTTCTGGATATACATTCTGCTTCCTACACTTAATAACACATTTTTAGCTCTCCTAATGCTGCTTCATCATATAAAGTCAAATTTCTAGATTCTTGTTTGACATTGTTCAAATATCTTATCATTTTCCTATAGTTTCTCTCTAATCGACTAGCTAACTACCTGAGAAATTTTCACCTGATAGTAGAAGGTGTAATGTTTCTTCAGTAGCTATAATTCAAAACCCTCTTGGCTTCTTACTCCCAGACTTAGCTTACAAAATGTCCCTTCAGCAATGATCTTTCTGTCTCATGCAGAACAGAAGGCATATGAAGAAAAAGACTGCTTGTCACTCCATTCTATTTGTCTAAGACTTCATTTTATAATGCTTCCAATCAGGATACGATTATCTGATTAACCATATCATCAAAAAATGAAGCACCTAATCTCTTTTACCCTTATGTTACTAAGGAAATACCTAATTAACACTAAAATGGTTGATTTAACCAAATTCTATATTTTATTAGGCTTATCTTTTTTTTAGCATTTTTTTCCATTGAAACATAGCTCAAAAACTTAATTTTTTTCAAATTTTAATGTATTTGAAATAAGAAAAGAGATCATTTTAAAAGGATATGCTTTTCTTATAAGGATAATTTTTAACCAAATAATAGAACTTAAAATTAGATTAAATATCTTATGCTTTTAAAATAGAACTGGAGTTATGTAAAATTTTTGAAAATATATTTTGTAAAACATAGTACATATGCAATGTTCATAATAACAAACAATGTAAGACTAGTAGACTGGAATATATAAGATGTAGGTTCAAATTCTAGCTTTGCTTATACACTGCATCACTTTGGATAAAGAGTTCAGTTCTCTGGTCCTCAGTTTCCTTACATGAAAAGAGATGAGAGTTGAATAAACGATACCCCAGGTTCCTTCATAGCTATAAAAATATCATTCTAAGTGCCATTGTTTTGTTCAGAAATCACTGTATTAGACACATTACATTGCCTAAAGGTCAAGTACATTTAAAAAAAACAAAGGTATACAGTGAGTGAGAGAAGACAATGACATATTAGGAACAAAGTATTATGCAGGAAAAGTGACAAAAATAAAGAAAACTGATCAAATAATATCACAAGAAACAAAATGACAGGTAGGTTATTATTATTATTATTATTATTAGCTTTTTGGAGGGCAATTGGGGCTAAGTGATTGCCTAAAGTCACACAGCTAGTAAGTGTGTCAAGTGTCTGAGGCCGAATTTGAACTCAGGTCCTCCTGACTCCAGGGCCGGTGCTCTATTCACTGTGCCACCTAGCCACCCCTGACAGGTAGGCTATTTAGAATAAGTAAGGTGTTGTATAACATGTGTTCCCACACTGATATCTATACAAATCCAAAAGACCAAGAACTCCCAAGAATAAATATATTATATTGACCTCTTTGGAGAATTTACACGGACAATAATTATACAGGATGGGCAGGCACAAATGGTAGCAGGTTATTATTGGAGGGAGTACCCCCATCATATCAGACTGCTGAAATGTCACATTTTATTACTGTAATTAACAATTTGTCATACTATCTAGCTCAAAACCATATAACCCAACAGATCTATGATTTTTATCAATGTGGATATTCCTCCTGACTCCAGGGCCAGTGCTCTATTCACTGTGCGACCTAGCCGCCCCATGAGTATTCCAATGATACAGATTGCAATTTATCTATGCTTGCTCATCCTGTGAAACTCTTATCCAAATCCTCTCTGTGGCACTATACATATGATTGAAAAAATTTCTTGGGAAGTATATAAATTTTATTTAAAAAATAAAGTATAGGTAAAAAGTATCTGCGTATGGGAATGGAAGTGGGAGAGGGGAAAGGCAGGGTAGAATTTTTCCATAAAAAACTTATACCCATGTGAGAAAATCTAGGAACCACATTAATGAATATGGAGAAATGCCTTTGGTGTAGACAAGTGGAAGAAGAAACTGATGTAGCCATTGGAGTATATTACAGATCACATAGACTAAGAAAGGAAAGAGATGAGGTATTTAAGAAACACATCTTATTGTGTTTCAATATTATGTATTAGAGATGGCGACTTTATTCAAACATCTGTTAGAGTTCTTTTTTTTGCATAGAATAGAATAGCTAATAATATTTGATTTGGCCTGATAATTATTTTATCCTTTAAAAATATGAAGGAACCAATGGAGAAAATTTCTATCCTGCATCAAATTCTTAGCAACATGGGAGAACTCATTGTTAGAATGGAAATTTTGGGAACCCTTAGAGAAAGCGAACATTTTGATGGCAGCTAGTAGCACAGTGGACAGAGTTTTGACTCTGGATCCAGGAAGACAAGCTTTAGACATTTACTAACTGTGTGACCCTGAACAAGTCACTCAACTTCTGTTTGTTTCAGTTTTCTCAACTGTAAATTGAGGATAGCAATAGTATTGACCACTCAGAAGTGTTGGGAGGATCAAATGAGATATTTTTAAAACACAAATAAACAAAACAATTGCCACAGTGCCTAGCACATAGTAAATACTAAATAAATGCTTACATCCCCTTCCTCTCTTTTCCTCTCCTTCCATTCCAACATAATAAAATGGGCATGAAAAAGAGATGAATTAAGAGTAGACTGAAATTCACTCTAGTTTTGTGAGTAATAAATTTCTAAAAGTTCAGAGAAAGATTACATAAATATGGTTAAGTGGGAATTAATTCACAAGATTAAGGAAGGAAAGAGTAAGAGATCACCTAACAGTGCTTCAAGAGTTCAAGTCATCTAGCCCTGATGAACTCTATGTTTGGGTCCTGAGAAACATTGTCAAATGCCATTGCTTTCATTGGCAGCTAGGTGATCTCTGTTTTTTTAAAATTAGTACTAAAAACTGTTTTATAATACAGTCTAAGGACTGATACTACTATGTACTCTTTAGTAATTTCCCTGAGATTTTGGACCATTTCTTCTTCCAAATGCAATTTGTCATTATTCTTATTATGTAATTATTATTTCTTGAGACATATAGGTAGCACAGTAGAAAGAGTCCTGTCTTGGGAGTCAAGAAGATATGAGTTCAAATCATGTCCTCAGGCACTTACTATCCTGTTTGACCCAGGGAAAGTCACTTAACTTCTTTCTGCCTCAATTTCTTCAACTCTAAAATGGGAGTGATAATAGTGCCTATCTCAGAATTGTGATGAGAATCAAATGAGATAATATTTGTAAGCTGTGGGGTGGCCAGGTGGCACAGTGAGTAAGAGCGCAGTCCTGGTGTTGGGAGACCCAGAATCGGTTCCAGGCTCAGATACTTGGAACCCACACAAAATAACTCACCACATAACCTTGAGCAAGTTACTTAACCCCAATTGCTTAAAAAAATATTTGTAAGCTGCTTAGCACAGTTCGTGGCACATATTGGATCCTTCATAAATCATCATTCCCTTATCCCTAATTCTGTAAAGTATCCCCATGTCTGATTTGATTACTTTAGCACTAAATTAGTGAGTAATTTAGGTAGAATAGACCCTTTTATTATAATAATTTTGCCAAAATATGAGGTAAAAAATTCTCATCAATTATTTTTCATTTTTTATTTCTTCAAAGTGTTTTGTAGTTGTATTTATTTAAACATTATAATGATACATGGTATGTTTTTTTTTTTTATTGAGCCCTGTGATTTCATAGGTATAGAATTCCTGGTGATGATTTCCTTTTACCATTGCAAGTCAATGCTTTTTTTTTCCCAATTTGCAATCTTAGAGGATTGCTTTGGAGCACTGAAAAGTTAAGGGACATCCTGAGGATTCCACAGCCCTTATGAGTGAGGAATTGAACCCAGGTCTCTCTGAATCTCACCTAGGCTTTCTGACCACTACACATTTTATATATTTTATAGTTACTTTGAATTTTTTTTGCTTCTATTTTTTTTTTGCTTCTAAATGTTTTTTTATCACTATTATAGAAATGCTGGGTTTTTTATCAACCGATTTTGTCTGCCTCCTTTTTAAAACTTTTAGTCATTTCAATTAATGTCTTCATTGGTTCTCTGGGGTTTTCTAAGTATTGCCCATCATGTAATTTGAAAATAATAATAACCATATCACCTTTTTGCCAAGATATATGACCTTAATTTTTTTCTCTTGTGTTATTACTATTGCTAACATTAAAAAAAAAATCAACTAGTACTTAAGGGAGGCAAAATCCTTGCTGTACCCATGTTTGTTCTGGGAAAGATTCTAGTATTTAGCAGTATTATGTTTCAAATGCATTCTTTAGAAAATGTTAAAGATAAGTTATTTCATGCCTATACATTTTTAGGCTTTTTAAAATGTAAGTGAATTTTGAAATTTAATGAAGAATATGGAAGGTATGGTAGATGTTGTCCTGCTATTTTTTAAATAGAAGATAATGGCGTTTGCAGTCTGCAAGTTTGCAGTGAGCTTGACTTAAGCGCTTGTTAATATTGTAGAATTTATTACTAAACGTATGGCTGGTTTACATGTAGGAAAGCAAGAACTAAGTTCACAGAGAAGTTAGTACCTACCTCATAGAGTTGTTATGAAGATCAAATGAGATAGTATTTGTAAGGCACTTTTGTTCATCAAGAACAGAGCAGACTAACACCAATTCCTTTCTTTTCCAGGGATACTAGACTGGTAGAGTATATGCTTTAGATAGTTTGTCTAAATTTAAGTAAAGCCTTTCATAAAATATCTCATACTGTTCTTATGGAACAGATGGAGGCATGCGATCTATAGTATAGTTACAATAGTGTAAATGCAAAGCTAGCTGAAAAGCTGGACCCAAATGTCACCTTGAAAGCTACGTCTAGTGGAGTATCCTGGGGATTTGTGTTTTACTTTGTACTATGTAACATTTTTATCAACAAGTTGAATATATGAATAAATTAGATACTTTAAGCATTTCCAGATGAGACAAAACTGGCGGGAATAATTAACATGAAGCAACATAGAGCAAGGACTCAAAAACATCTTTACAAATTTTATGAATAGCCATATACTTAGCTAACTATGACCTACCTCATAATTTGAGATT
The DNA here is from genome assembly GCF_028583685.1 of Petaurus breviceps papuanus. Taxonomy (NCBI): domain Eukaryota; kingdom Metazoa; phylum Chordata; class Mammalia; order Diprotodontia; family Petauridae; genus Petaurus; species Petaurus breviceps. The sequence goes on from NW_027186546.1 coordinate 2,436,674, forward strand.
TTACTACTGGGTAAATTTTTACCTGAAGAAGTGAATTTAAGACCTGAACAATACCTATGCCCATGTATCACTCTTAGTTTATTGAAACTTCAAATTTAAATCCCATTTAGAAGATCCCTCCCATAAACAGAAAATATTTTTATTAAGTGGAGTTTATCCTAATACTTGATGCTTGTTCATTGTTATAAATTACATTCTTCAGAATATATGTCAACAAGATACGAAGAGAGAGGACTAATAAATTAAAAGTGCAATTATAATGAGTAAAACAACAAATAAAACAAGCACAGAAGAAGAAATCTTGAAAATTAGAGGAGAAATAGATAAATAGGAAAATCAAAGCACAATAGAGTTAATCAACAAACACAAAACTGGCTTTTTGAAAAGACTAAGAAAATTAATAAGCCTATAGCTAAAATGATCAAAAAGAAGAGGGAGAAAAATCAAATTGCCAAAATAAAAAATAAACAAAAAGAAAAAAAAGAAAGCATAACATTGAGTTAATCAAAAGAGATGATCAAAATGTATTCTACATAATTATATGCCCTATTCCAGAGAAATTAAAAGAAAGCTTCTATGCAAAATTACAAAATACCCAAATTTCTGGAACACAAAAGTGATGTTAATCCAATTTATGAAGTACCTATGAAAGATTCAGCAATAGGTGGAATCTGAACCCTGATCCAGATTGATTTATAGGTCAATTATATCAAATATTTAAAATAATTAAAGCTTGTACTACAATTATTTTCAAAAAATGATAAAGAAAATGCTTTGCTAAACTCCATTTATGAGACATATACATATATAATCCAAATACTTAAATCAGGGAAGACTAAAGTGAAGAAAAATAACCAGACCAATATGAGTTATTAATATAGATTACAATTTAAAAAATAAATTCCTAGCAAAAAGATTATTGTCCAGAAAAGCATTTGCTTCTGTGAAGTTAGAACTACATCAGATGATCCAGGCCAGGTACACACTGGTCCTAAGTAAATTCTCAGTATTTGGTGAGACTCAGTCAATGGATCAGTTAGTAAAATGCAACCCCCCCAACAACCAAATGAACACACACACACACACACACACACACACACACACACATACACACCTACCATTGGTGGAGAACTTTGACTTTTGTACTTTGTGACCCTTAAGGAGATAAGCCTTCTTAAGGATGATTGAATGATTGAGTTACTAAATGATTGTACTTTATTTAAAACTATGTGACCACTTTGGTGAAAATTATGTGGCCATCTTAGTGATAAGTTGTTGAGTTGTGACATGGTGAATGCTCTATTTTGATTTTCTGTGATAAGCTGTACCATTATGAATACTATACCTTGATTTTCTGTGAAAGTTTTGCTCTGATTTGTTATTGAATAGAGAGTTCACTATACTATGTAATCAGAACTTTGAAAGCTATTCACAGCAGCAGTCCTCTGCAAAGCTGCTAGTGCATGGTTTTATAAAGGATCTTTTTAAAAATGATTAAAATGCATATTTAAAATTCAAACCTAGTGTTATTTGCATAATGACAAAACATAAGAAGCTTTCCCAATAGATATACAATTAAATCAAGGATACCCTTTTTCTTTATTGTTATTTGATAAACTCATTGCAACTAGGATAGGATGGGAAGTTACCTATTAACAGAAAATTTTTGAATCAAATATCACTGATAAAGGTCAATGATATTAGGAATTAACACAAAAACCAAAGACTATGAACCATTCTTCCAAATGATGTGGTCAAAGGATATGAAGAAACATTTTCCAAAACAAGATTTGAAAAATATTAATAATCATATGAAAAAATCTTCCAGGTCACTAATAATAAGAGAAATGGAAAATAAAACAAGGGGAAGGTTTCATCTCACACCTAACAAACTGGAAAATACTAGAAAAAAATAGTGAATGTTTGTGGGACTGTTGAAAGATAGGCAAATATTTTGCTTCCTTTCTCTACCCCTTAAATTCCAAGCAATTGACAGTGGCTTATCTGGAATAGTTCTCCTTTATGCAAGCAGATGCCATGATGTCCTGGAAACCAAAATGGTCTTACATTTTATAGAAGATCTGCAGGGCATGACCAAGTCTCCTTAGCCAATAACAGCATATGTCTTAGAGAGTGTTAATTCATTTTATTCAATGACTTTTTGTCCCTACTCTAATGCCCCTATTTGACTAATTGATTTGATGGAAAAGTTTAAGTTTTATTCACACCCAGTTAATAGTGATATTAAATGGGGGTAGGGTGATTATTTTATTGATTCAATGAAGGCATTATCACCCCATAAAAGATAGCAAGTTGGATGATTAAATCAATAGGACTCCTAGCCTTACAAATACAATGAAGTGTATGGTCTTTCTTCTCTTGTTAAACACTTGTTTATAACATATAAAAACATAAAAAGTGTGTAATTACAAAAAGTATAAATTATTTTTCATCATTGCAAGGAGTTGTACATTCAAATAAACTTATTTATGTATTTGTCCTAGTAGTGAGTAGTAGTAGTAGTCAGTTAAACATCAAGGTAAGAACTTATGAGAGAGCTTGAAATAGCTTACTAAAATACTTCTCCATAAAATTATATAACGTGTAGTAAATAAAAATAGCATTTCATTAATTTCATAAATTTAATAAAATAATTAAAATAAATCCTAAACCCAGGAATAATCAATATGAGATTAAGAGGAAGAAAGTTGGTCAGAAGTTAGGGAGAAAGTACAAGGACTCAGCCAAAAACAAAACAAAACAACCCCAGATTGGATATTAAATGGAGTTTTATAGTATCCTTGAAAAACAACTCATTTTACTTGATCAAAACATATTCCTTTTACAAGTCATTTCCTTCTCTTTTGGTGGCTTTAAGTAGGTATACCATAATAATAATATCAAAATATGTTATTTAATATACTGTTTTAATTTTGTTTCTATCATTCTTGTGGAGTTGTCTAAACCTAGTACTCTTCTTGACTTTATCTTCCGTATACTTTAAGGATACATGGTTCGATCAACTCCTTCCACTGTTACAGGTTGAAATTTATTGGAGCCAAAAACATCCATTACCTTGCAGTGAACCTAGCAATACATCTCTCCAAACTTCCTGATAAATGGTGATTGGTAATAGATGATGAGATGGGTAAATAGATTGAGAGGTACAGATAGAAATGGTAGAAAGCTTGTTGTCGATGCATATGAGTATGTGTCTTCTATATGTATCCTTTTGACTTATACATAAAAATAAAAATAAAAGTATATAGATTTTTCAAACTATATTAGTTCCTCCTGGATGTGTTTGTATGTATTTTTTCCAGAGGTCTGACAGGCCCCTTATTTCTTCCATAACAAATATTCAAACATAGATGCTTTATGTCACTATAGAAAAAAAAACCTTTGAATTTAAGCATTCTGTTTGGCTTAGTGTGAGTGTAAGTGATAAGTTAGATTTCAACAACAATAAGAATGATAGAATATAAGTTGCTACACATTCAAAGCTAGCCTTCCTACTATGATTCTGACCATAGAAATACAGTTCAAATGATTATCCATGCCCTTTTTACACAGTGTCCCAACTGACAAAGATACAGTATCCAATGCTGTGATCATACTAACATGTAGATTGACTATCAGTAGTCAATTTGACTGAAAGTTAAAAATTTTGCTAGTAAGCCTGCAGAAATTGATGATGTAGTTGTGCATTTAAACTTATTTACATGTGCAAATCAGATATAGGTTCCTGTTTGGTACTCTGAAGGTAATATGCAAAGCAAATAAAAAATTAAACCCTTTTAAATGTTAGATGATTTCTACTCTCATATAAATGCTAAATGGCATTTTTCCCACCAGAACCCAGATTGGACTCTGCTATTTGTTTTTTTTTCCTCTGAGGATTACATTTGATCCCTGAGCCAAGTTTTCTATATCATCACTGTGGACATCAAACAAGGGGGTGGGGGGAGGGATTGCCCAAGAATGCTAGTCATGATCATAACATACTATGTTGCTTTCTTAAACTATTATTGAAAACAATTAATGTACAAGAATTACTTTATTTTGCTTAATTATTTGTTTAATTCGTTTATAAATAAATTTAAGAGAAACCAATAACTAATATGCAAACCTGGGAGAGATAAAAAAGAGAAAGAACTAAGCTCAATATTTCAAATGAATATTGATACAAAATTTTACCAATGGAATTATAATAACATACAATTATTCATTATTACCAACCTCAGTATATAAGATTAATACAATTAGCATCACTTAGTTGATATTTTAAACAAAATATCTAAATAGATACATCGTCATTATTTTCTACCTAACTGCTCTCCAGGACTTCATTATCTCTAGAAATTCATCATCCTACAAGATTAAATCAACTCTGTAACTCACACATCCTCAGATTTTTTTCCCCTACCTCAGCTGTTGGTCTTCATCATACCCCTAAACAAGTACATTTCTGTCTCCCTTTTGAGATTTTGAAAAATACATTGTCTTCCATCATTACTTCTTGAGGACAAAGACGGTCTTATGCTTTTTAAAAATCCCTAATTATTATCATAGTGTCTGACCTATACTATGCACTCATAAAGGCTTATTAACTTTAACTCTGCAACATCTTTAACAAAATAAAATGCTTATTTATTAAAAAAAATCTAAAATCCATATTCATAGATGGGTCCTTATTTAATAGGATCACAAGCATATAGCTAAAGCTGTTTCAGAAGAACAGATACAGATTTGTGGCCAAACTCAGATGTGAACAAAATTTTTAAATGAAGAAATAAATAATAGCAAAGAGGAGATAAAATTAATCTTTATTTGTATATGATATGATGATTTCACTGGAAACTCCAGAGGTTTAGTGAAGAAACTATTTAAGATTAATAATAGAATCAGTTAAGCAACAGCATACCGAATAAATTCATTAAATCATCTGATTTTTCATATATTAAAGAAAAACTTTGTATGAAATAATAGAGAAATTACAATGACTATAATTGCAAAATTACATATGACTTATAGTTAGTTAATCTAGATAGATATCCTATGTAAATGTAGCTAAAATACTTTTTACATACATAAAAGAATACCCAAGTAATTGGAGAGATACTCAATGTTCATTGCTGGGCTGTGCCAATGTAATAACGATAATAGTACTCAGACTAATCTAGAAAATCAATGTCATACCAACCAGTGATATCCTGATTCATCATGATAATCTTTCTAAAACTGTAAAAAGTCATATAATTTTAAAAAGTATAGAAGAAAGTAAAAGGAATTAGAATAAAATATAGATAAATGTGGGGAAAGCTTCATATCTCTATGATGAAAGTCTGCAAAATATATTAGGGAAATGATAAGATATAACTAAAAGTCATTTTCTCATAAATTGCAATTCATAGCATTAAAAAAGAAATGCAGGCTGACAGCCAAATTAAAATAATTGCTCCAAATAATTATGAGTAATACAAATAAAATCATCTCTGAGGTATTGGGCTATAATCATTGGATTGATTAGTAAAGAAGAGTGAGATTAATATCTGAGGACAGCAAAGAAAACAGGATAGAAGAGGCATGTACCCTAATAACTTTCCTGCTCTGTCTCTCAAATACACAAGGATACTATAAAGGATAAGATAATTCTTGATTAACACATTCACTTCTAAATCTTGCCTTTCTCTTAGCTACCATATTCTGAATACCAATATAGAAAAGGTACAGGGTAAACTTCACAGTATTAAGAAAAAGAAATCTATAGAAAGCAGGAATATTTCCTTTTATAGGGGCTTAATATTTATCATGCAACAATAAAGGGTTAAAATGGTGAGACCACAAATAAAGCTTAATTCTGTTCTATAGGTGTAGCATACTAATTTTGGAAAGTTGTCCAAACAAAAGCATAATATTCTACAGAAAAGTAGTTATTAATCAAACAACAAAGACCCAGTTAACACCTATTTGTTCTCACCTTGATGTAAAAAACCTTTCTTTTTTTATATAAAAGTGCTACATTCTAACCCAGAAATGCCCTAAGGGCATAAAGGGGGGAGGAGGGAAGACTAGAGAGCTACAGAAGAAGTTTTAAATACCATCCCTCCTCTAGGCAGCAATTTCCACAGATGAAGAGGTCACCACTGTTTAACAGTGTGCTGCCACGTTAATTTAGTATGACAAGATAAAGCAGTAATCTCTGCTCGAAGAAGCTGTAAACCGCCTGCTATCCAGGGACATGCTCAAGTCGATTTGCACTGTATATCACTTTATACAATTGCGATGACAAAGCCCCCTGAGTTCTCACATGTATATCTCTCTCTCTCTCTCTCTCTCTCTCTCTCTCTCTCTCTCTCTCTCTCTCTCTCTCTCTCTCTCTCTCTTTCTTCCTCTAACCTTCTCCCTGTCTCCCTCAGCTTCTTTCTCTATCTCTCCTCCCTCCAATCTCTCCTTTCTTCCTCCTTTCTCTCTTTCTTTCACCAAATGCAACAAATAGGCACAAAGCTTTCATAATATATCCAGAGGATAGTTGGCCTATAACATCCTGAACCCTCTCTCTTACCACTATCATTATGTCAGTTTAACAAACTCAGGAAGGGATGTTTAAGAATTAGATTACTTTGAAAATCAGTCAGTCCTGTTAAACTGAGGCAGCGATTAAGGGAAGGCGATTAAACTGATGCTTCCAGATTTGTGTTCCAAGGAATGATAATTTTTAAAAAGCTTTTCTAGCCAGTTTCTACTTAAAGATTATCCCTAAGAAAGCTGATGTGAATATCATTACTGGTCTAAACCTAGTAATAAAATGATAAAGTGTTTTAGGTAAGGGCATTTTAGTGGTATACAGGGTTATAAACATAAGAGTATAAAGCTGGATAAAATTTGGAGTAAGTTTTTTTGTCATCTGTGTAGTTCTCTCTGCATGAAGCAAAAACACCATATGTAAAAGGGAAAAAATCATCATGTTTCTATCTATGTAAAACAAAAATAATTATAGCATCACAGAAGAGGGTGTAATAGAACTGTGAAGAGTGCATACAATATAAAATAGAAAGATTATACAGATCACTTTTGCCAGGAGAGAACCATAGGCTTGATCCAACAAAGTGTAGGTAGAAGTATATGTTCAATTATCCACTCTCATGGTTGCAGTAATATATATTTCAGTCGGGTGTGTTACTTTTAGTTGCAACATGTCAAATTTTTGACATACCATTTTTTGTGTCTTAGATATCTATTTTCATTTATCTATTTCATATTAGATATCTATTTCACCTCTTCTCCATTTCACATCTATTGTATGTCATCTGAAGGTAGTCTCCAGGTATAACAGAACATACAGAAAAAAAGAGCAAATAGATAAACTAACAAATTATTACTAATCCCAGGACCTAAGTAGAAAGGTATGAACACCTACACCTTTCCGTATACAATATACCTTTTATAACCTCACATTAAATCAGAGTTTAAAGTGGATTTGAATATAGAGACAATATGGCCAAGTGTCTCCAATGAGAAGATATCACAGTCCAATAACAATTGCATTTCATAAACAGGCACACACACACACACACACACGTATGCCTAATCATCACAATTCCATTGACATGCTAGTATAAAATTGGCTATAGTGGTTTTAAAGAAACATTTCAAGGCACTAGACAAAATTTGTTTCATTTGCAAAGAAATCCGAATATGAACCTATCAAAACAATTTAATTCACAAGACATATGCATATATGTTTCTGCCAAATTAATAATGGTTGGGGAGATTTCATTGGCATAGGAAACTTACATATAGAAATATTCTTAACTAATGGAGATCACCTCCTCCTCTTTATGCAGTTCACTTAGGCACTGAATGGTTAAGTGACTTGCTTATGGCAACATAACTAGTCTGTTAGAAGCAGGACCAAGGCTTCTGAACTCACAATTGTTGTTGAGTCATTTCCAACTCTTTGTGACCTATTTGGGTTTTCTTGGCAGAGATACTGGAGTAGTTTGTCATTTCCTTCTCCAGCTCATTTTACAGATGAGGAAACTGAGGCAAACAGAGGTTAAGTGACTTTCCCAGGATCACATAGCTAGAAAAAGTCTGAGGCTGGAATTGAACTTGGTTGATCCTGACTCCAGGCCTGGTTTTCTATCCACTGGGCCATCTAGCTGCCTGCTCTTGACTCAAAGACTTTCCCTCTATTCATTCTGCTATGCTGAGTTTCACAAGCTTAACTGAGCCATTAAAAAAAGCAACCATTGCCTATGAACTGAAGTATTTAAACATGATAAAGGTGCATATTAAAAATAATTTTAATATATTTCCTGCTTTTTCTGCTATTCTTTTGCTGGTTTTTCATAGGAATTTGTATTTCTGGAGAAACCAAGAATGTGTAGTTATAGAGATAAATGCTTATATTCTCTCAGTCCCAGTTATTTGGACAGCAGTAAATTGAAATAGTTAGGATCTAGGGATGGAAGTCCTGATAAAAGTAGCTTACTTCTGGCATTTGACCAAAAAGGAAGGTTCCTGTTTTTGTCAAAGCTATATAGCAGCTGCATCTTCCTGTGTCACCATGAAGGATTTTTTGAGAATCCACTGCTACCTAGGGAAATGAGCAGAATAGACCACAGAGGCTACCCAAGTAACAATCCTTACTTTCCTTACCAAAAGAAAAAAAATATCCCATAGTATTTTGTTTTTTTACCAGGGTCTTAATTTACATGTGAATTAAAATGCAAAACTCTCTGGGAAAGTTATACTTTCTGTTATACTGATTTGACTTATCCCAATCAAAAAAGGTGTTCAGAGTATTTGCTTAGAATCTGTGGGTTTAATACAAAATCTTCAAGTCAGATTTAAACTTTGGATTTGTAATTTTTAAAATTGTTTTATAGATATGCACTAATGATCATAATGTATGAGGACTTAATTTTCCCAATTATAATTATTAAACATAAAGGGAAAAATTTAGAGAGCCTAATAATTTCTAATTACATGATTCCCTTCATTCACAATAATATTGCATACTATAGGGACAACAAACATCTCATTTAAGAATCACAATAATGTAGTATTCTTTATTTAAGAGATAGGAGGAAACAGGAAACTTGAATTCAAATCCATTCTCCTTGACTCACTAGCTGTATGATAATATGCAAATCACTTAGGGATAATAATATCACACATGGTTGTTGTGAGAGAAATGCTTGGTCAATCTTAAAATAATATATAATAATAGAGCACATTTTTATAGGCTATAAGTTTTGCTCATACCAATTACTGCTAGTATATGAGTATTATTCCAATTTCACAGATGATATGAGACTTAGCAAATGATTTGGTTTACTCTTCATCATAGGTGTAGTAAGGATGTGAGATGGGATTCAGTCACTTATCAATCTATCAATCTACCCCATACTTGCTTCCCAGTGTATGCACTATTATTTTATACCCAATATAGTGTAATATTTTGACATTTTTATTAACATTATGCAGTTTTTTATGCTGAAAAATATTTTATTAACAATATGCAGTTTTTTATGCTGAAAAATATACAAGATAATTGAATACACCAGAAAAAAAAATTAGTCAGGAAGAGTATAATTACCTCAAATATGTTGAGTAGATATTTCATGAAAAGTACATATAACTTAATGACAAGGTCAGGACCTCAATTTGACTACTCATACTAACAGAGACGTTGCTTAGCTTAAGGTTATTTGAAACTCTTCTATGAGATGCATATATTTATAGAAATCTAGAACAATTAACATTTTAACATACCCCCTAGTGCTCCACCCCTGATCCCACTCTGATTACAGGGCTTTAAACATGGCTGGCTAAAACTTATTCTGATAATTCCATGAAAAAAAGAAGAAAAAATCTCATTCATATCCTGAAATGCTCATCTAATTTCCTGATGGGGTTTAATCTCCATTTCCAATCCTTGCACTAAATATCTTCCATTAACTGTTGCCCTAATTATCCTGCATTTCCAAATGCCTACTGGGAATCTTCACCTGATTGTCCTGCAACCACTCAAACTAACTTGTATAAAAACTGAATTCATCATCTCATCTCTTCATAAACTATTCCCTTAACTTTACTTGTTCTACTGATGGTATATCTATCCTCCCCATCCCTTCAAGCCAGAAATGTCAGTTACCTTTAATTCTTCTCTTTCTCTTGCTTTCCACATCCAATTAGTTGTAAACCTACAGATTTAACCTTAACAAAATCACGTCTCTCCTTATTCCCTCTCACAGCCACATAGCTTAGACTCAATACCTCTCATGTGCAGTTCTATAATGGTCTCCTTGCCTCCAGCCTCTCTCCTCTCTAAACATCCCTCATACAGGTACTAAAGAAAAAAAAAGCCTCAGTGGCTTTACAACGGCTATAACAGCTGTTATCTATCTTGAGAACAAACTTTTTGGTCTCAGGATGACCCCTTAACATTCTTACAAATTATTGAGAGTCTCAATGAAATTTTCATTAAGTGGTTTATATCTCTTACCATTAGCCATATTAGAAATTTAAATGGATAACTTTTTAATAATTCATACACTCATTAAAATAACAAACCTAATATGTTAACATAACATTTCATGAAAAATAGTTATATTTTACAAAACAAAAAATAGTGAGAAGAATGGCACTATTATATATATATTTTTGTAAATCTCTTTTAAAATCATCTTTAATAGGAGACAGGTGGATTCTCATATCTGCTTCTGCATTCAATCCATTGTGATATGTTATTTTGGTTGAAGTATATGAAGAAAATCTGGGCTCACAGAAATATATAGCTGGAAAAGGGAAGACTATGTTAAAGGTCAAATAATATCTTAATATTATCATGAAAATAGTTTTGACTTCCTTGACCCTCTGAAAGAATCTTGGGGATATGCAGATTTCCAGGGGTACAATACATTGACAACTGCTGGTCTGTAGTATAATTTCTTACTTTTACTTATAATTGCTTACCATAACAGTTTGGGTTCAATCTGCCTTTCCAGTCTCAATTCACCCTCCTCTCCTTTACATACCATTTTCTAGCCAAAAAGGACTACCAACCACTTCTCAATTTCTTCTGATTCCTCCACACTATGGATGCTTTCCATATCTCTGCTGCTGAATCTTCAAAACTCAGTATATGTGATTCCTTTTTCATAAAGTCTTTCTTAATACTCTAAATAGAAGGGATATCTCCCCTCTTAAATTTCTCATTCCTCTCTTTCGAGCCTTTTCACTGTAAGGACAACATGGTAAACTTTTTTTCTCACTTTTTGGAGGGGGGAAGGTAGGGCAATTGGGGTTAAGTGACTTGCCCAAGGTCACACAGCTAGTTTTGTGTTAAGTGCCTGAGACTGGATTTGAACTCAGGTCCTGCTGATTCCAGGGCCAGTGCTCTAATCATTGTGCCACCTAGCCACCCCCAACAGGGTAAATTTTTGTCATAGTTACTTGTACTTAATAGGACCTTAATAAATGTTTGTTGAATTGAATTGGAAAAATAAAATTCTAAAAGTGAAAAGGGACCTTAACCATTATCTAGTTTAACAGTATTTTTGAAATCTCTGCTATCCCATCTCTTCCTTATTAATATAAAAATATATCTGACTTAAGTTAGATAAAATAAATGAGTCTGTGGTCGTGGTAAGTTCTCTTCTTTTTAAAGATATTAAGGGATATCAAAGCCTTTCCATACCACAGAAACCACATCTTGACAAAAAAAAGTCTAGTTCTTTTTTACAGGTGATTGAAAATCTAGCTATGTCTCTTACATCATATATTTATGAAACTGATTTCTTAAACCTAAGTATAAGACTACATTTAGCTTTACTAAATTGCATCATATGAGAATCAATTCAATCTTCTAGTCTATCAAGATTTTGGGGGGATCCTGACTGCAATCCAGAATATTAAGAATTTTCTAGCTTTATGTCACATTGAAATTTGATAATCATTTAATAGATACATTTTAAGTCACTGATAAGTGTAAAAGAATACAAGGTCAAACACAGATCCTTGGCACACAACATTGGAAATCTTCTTTCAAGCTTACATAGAACTTTAAATACCAACTTTTTTAGTTCATTCTAACCATCCCAAGTTATTCTATTGTCTATTCAATGTATCAATCATTTTTGAAAAAATGAGAATAGCGTGATTTTATCAGATACTTAAAATCCAGGCAAACTAATATCTACAACATTCCCATGATCTGTGTGTTTTGTAATCTTGTTAAAACAGGAAGTAAAATCTGGCATGACCTGTTCTTAATGAAGTCAAGATTTTGATTATCATTTCTTTCTAGAAGTTCATGTAGCCTATCTTTTCCTCATCCAGGGGACACTACACTTACAAGCCTTGTGGGGAAAGGAACCAACCTGGTTTTTAGGCAGTTTACCCAGTATTTTCAAAGTTTTGGAGTCCTGCCCCTAACCTTGGGTTGAAGGGGCTTGTGGGAAGAAGAAAGATGACATGAAGAGGACATTATGGATGGCTACAGAAGAAGTCATACTAGCCTAGATGAGGTGATCAAAGGAGATTGCTCTTGGGGACTTGGTACCAATAAGTAATGGCAGATTGATGGAATTGGTATGAGCAGAGTATAGCACAACCACAGCAAGCTGAAGGACCAGTGAAGGAAATCAGATTAAATAATAATTCCTTCTTGTCCTTCTCACTTTCAATGTAGGGAGAAGCCATTGCTCTTATTGTCAACATAAAACTTAACTTCCAGTTTTTTTCCCTTACTCTCCAGAGCCTGGACAAGTCATGACAGTCAGGGGGAAGGGAGTTTTGATTTTTCTGTTTTAGTTACATTGTCTGTGCTATCTATAAATGTAAATAAATCCTAATGGCCATTAAAATGATTTATCTTCATTACTTTATTCTTTGAGGGAGAGAGAGAGAGAGAGAGAGAGAGAGAGAGAGAGAGAGAGAGAGAGGGAGATATTTACTTTGCTCACTGGGGGCTGAAGTCACACAAAACTGTTGGTTTTTTCACAGGCCTTTCTGAATGTATCAGTCTCACAGAATAAACAACAGATCCACTTTCAACCTTTTTATAAAAAACAAACCAAAAAAAAAAAACCAAAAAATCCACAATAAATCAGAAAGAAATATGCTACTGAGAAAATAACACAGACTCCAGTGAGAAGCTTAGGATGGGCTTCCTATATTCAAAAGGATAATCCCAGAGGGGAAAGGGAGATGGAGTGTCATTTTGTTGTTCTTTCCATTGGCTTTGCTAGTCATTGTGTATATTGCTTTCCTAGTTTTCCTTTCTTTACTCTGAATATGTTCATATAAATCATCCATTCCATGCTTCTCAGAATTCTTCATATTTCTCATTTCTTATGGTGCAGTAACATCCCACTATACTTCTGTGTCACAACAATGGGCATCTATTTGTTTCCAATTCTTATTTGCCACTAAAATTCCTACTTACTTTCCCTCTATCTTCCTCTATGACAGCCCAACACAGGGACTTGTACATTTACAGAAATGTAGAGGTCTAGAGATGGCATGATTTTTAGAGAGGCGTATAGGCTGGACTGCTTGTTTAAGGAGAAAGGGAAGCCATTTGTGTTTCTTGTCACCTGAAACACAAAAAGCTTATTTAAGGGGTAACGGTCAGAAATTTTTCCTGAAGCTCTCCTGAAATGCCTCCCTGACCTAACTTGACCAGTTGCTATAATGACTTCAGAGGTAGAACAGAATAGTGTTTCATGTTGATACCTTTTTTTAAAGTTAGAAATTACATTATTTTAATTTCTTTTCAGGAAAATTATTTTAAAGCCTGGATTACTAGACTAAGCCTGTCCCAGAATACCTTTGATGGATGAAATTATCGTTAAGGAAAGTCAAGAAGTTGTTTGCTGCTGTTTCAATTTTGGCAGAGGGAGAACTCCAGCAGATACCTGGAACATTGAAGTCCTCTATCATTGCTATACCTTGCTTCTGTACTTGGCTTATGATCTATCTCCAAATTTCTTCATCTATCTCCTTTTTTTTGGTCCAGTTAGTCTATGATCTCCAATGACAAAAATGTTTCTGTTTCTCTAGACAATTATGGACCTAAGCATAGCCCTTAATAAGCAAATTTAGAGTTGTGATAGCATTTGTAGTCATTCATCAGGGAAACTGAACTTACTACCTGTTTCATTAGAATAATGAGATTTAAAAATGAAATTATTAGGTAATTTCCTTCCTCTATCCCAGTGACCCCTCTCTAGTGTTTAGCTTTTCAGTGTCACAGCATCTTTATCTTCACCTCTTATGGGTCAGTATACCAGGGTCTTCCTCTTTCCTTTCCCATAAGAAAACAACAACAACAATAATCCAAATTTGTCTTAAAAAATTTGAGGGATGGCTAGGTGGTACAGCGAATAGAGCACCAGCCCTGGAGTCAGGAGGACCTAAGTTCAAATTTGGCTTCAGACACTTAAAACTTACTAGCCATGTGACCTTGGGCAAGTCACTTAACTCCAATTGCCCTGCCCTCCCCCTCCAAAAAGCAAAAAAAAAAAAAAGTTGATTTGAAGATGCATTTTATGACACTTACCAGAGATGTTTTTTGCTCAGAGTCTAATCACTGATGAAACATCGGAGTTAACTAATATCTAATACTTGAGTGACTGATTTGTAACCTATGAAGTGAAGGAAATGGAGATAGATTCATTCTTGGATGGATTGTTTATTTGGCAATTTTACAGACATGTTCTCTGATGTCCTATATCCAAATATAGGTATTATACTTGCATGTAAAACATGACAACCAGTAACACTTATTCATGAATACAGATCCTGGAGATAAAGAGGTAACTCATTTTATCAGGTTATAAGTCTGAACAAAAAGTTGCCAGGGATAAAAAAAAAGGAGGGAATTGACAAATCCATCAATCTTGTTTGAAGCAATAGAAGGTTTCAACTTCTTTATCACATTTAGGAATTATTATACAGAAGGGCCTCCCCCCCATTTTTTTTTTTAGTATAGTTTTAAACTTTAATAGCTTTACAATGCACTAAGACTTTTGGGACATGCTGTGTACCTGCTTTATATTTTTACATGTGATTAAACTATATTTGACATGAATTTTCAGGTTCCTTGCCAGGGGAAAGTTACTGGGTCCTTTGTAGTTACATTTCCTTCCCATATTGCCTTAGGCAACCATTAACCCTTTGAAGACTAGCATTTTAAAATGCAGGAATATTTGCCATATCCAAAGACTTAATCCTTCATATATATTGTCTTTTATCTTGGAACTGGTTATATTTCTGAGAGCAGTGAAAGAACACTGAAATGAATGCTATATCCAGACATACTGATAAGATTATTTACAGTTCCACAGAAGAACCAGCTTTAGTTAAATAAGATACAAAGTGCAGCAAGTTATATCCAATAACTTTAGTTGAGTTAACCATAGGGCTCACTGAGCTTGTTATCCTTATGAAGATGGAGCTTATATGGATGAAATTTTTTTTCTATTATTGTCTGTCACTACAACAGCCTAAGACCTAATAGTAGTTCAACAAGCATAATTTAATAACTAATAACTAGCATTATTTATAAATATCATTGTATTAGCTTTAAAGTATTCAAAGTGTTTTACAAATAATACCATTTGCTAAAAATAACATGTAAAATGTTCAAAATATAACATGCTACAATATTATCACTAAATCAATCTCCATTCCCATTTAATATAAAAAATTAGACATCCTCATCACCTTACAATTTATGAAAGTAATTATGTTTTAATATATATATATATATACTGTGCTTAGCATATTACATCTTGAATTCAGTGTGACACTTCCTTTCTATGGAAATATTCATTCCACATTAAAGTTTTTTTTCTTTCCTAATAGATTTTCTTTCTTTTTTTTTTTTTTTTAAGCAATCGGGGTAAAGTAACTTGCTCAAGGTTACACGGCCAGGTGTTTCTGGGTGGGTGCCAAGTGTCTGAGCCCGGATTCGATCCCCAGGTCATCCTGACACTGTGGCCGGTGCTCTTACTCACTGAGCCACCTGGCCTCCCCTCCTAATAGATTTTCATTACACAAGAAAACTTTTTTGTTATTGACTGGTCTTTTTATGAAGTCTAGAAAGTATTTTGGTATGTCTGTATGTATGAGAAAGGAAACATTTGAGTGCAACTGACAAAAAAATAATACAAAGTAAATTCTATGATTCCCTTAATTATTTTAATAAGTTTTTTCCCTCAAGCTTTTCAAATAAATGTTGATATTTGTATTTTAAAGTATGTTGCTAGATATGCAACAGATATATCTCTTTATGTGAAAGTAGGCTAAATTGTGCCCAGTTGATATGACAAAGGTACAATACAGTGCAGGCACAAAATTTGAAATATCTTTAAGTACAATGGCAAATGAGTTAGTCAATCATATACTAACCTAGAAAACAGGTATTCATGTTGCATATTGTATTGTCTTTTGACTAAGGAGATTGGTCTTCATGCCTATTAGGTAAGAATAGCAATGGCTCCTACTGCTATTATTTTGCTGATATTAATTTAATATATGGGCAATGCCATCTCAAATAATATTTAATTGGGCACAAAACTTATAGATTCCTGATCTTCATAATCTTCTTCAAAACTCAATAAGCCATTTCTATTTACCCTTAAAAACATTTAGAATGATGAAAATTCATAGTATTAAATTTGGCTGACAGGACAAAATCAAGTACCCAAAGTTATTAACATGTTGGTGTTGGAATTGTAAAAAGAAAAAAAAATAAACCTGTAAAGGTAACTTTAGACAATGAATATGAATTAGAGACTAGCACATTCTTACACCCCTCAGACACACACACACACACACACACACACACACAATTTCCTCCGTTATATAGAGATGAGAATGGAAATGCTATAATGTCCAAGATAATATATTTAGAGAATATCAGACTGAAAAGAAACAGAAAGCATCTAGTGAAATCTTCTCCTTGTAGGTATTTTCTCTAAAACAACCTTGACAGATGACCATGTAACTTCTCTTTGACATCTAGTTATGGGAAAGGAGAGAAAACACACACACACACACACACACACACACACACACACACCTCTGCCACAGAAAGACAAATCTATTGAAGGAATATGACTTAAGTATGTGTCTTGAAAAGAGTAATTTTAAGGACCACATGAAAATTACTTACAAGTATGTGAAAAATATCCCCTGGAAAAGGAAATAGGCACTTCTTGCTCCATTTTACAGAAAACTGGGACCTAGATCATGACGAACTATATGAAAATATCTTGCTGAAATTCATATACACTATTTCCATATGATTTACTTTCTCTATTATTATAGTTTCTTTTTTTTCTCCTTATTTCTTTTGGTGGAATGGTGAGGGGAGTATTAGGAGGATTTTGAGAAAGACCACTCTGCTTTAGGGAACTCCTGTTGTAGTAATGCCATCACTCAGTGCAAATCAGCAATTCTTTTTAGAGAGTTGCCTAGGGTGTCAAGAAACCAAATAGCTTGCCCACAGTCAGAGAGCCAATATTTTCTGAAGGTTGGATTTGGCCTCAGGTCTTTTTGGTCTTAAGGTCAGTCCCCAATATTACACTGTAATTTTTGATAGAATAACAAGTTTAGTTACTCTACTGTAAAAGGAAATATAATTGTTTTGTCATGAACCTTAGATAATTCATGATAGGTAATAAATTATAGCTACTTTTAAAAATATAGAAGTCAGATTCTTAATAATTCCAGAATTTTTCTTAGAACAAACACTAAGTAGTTCTTAAACTCTACCTTTATTATATTTTTGAAAATTAGTACAAGATTTGGTTAATTCCAGTATTAATACACTTTTACTGTTCCTGATAGTTGATCAAAGACTCCTGACAGAGTTTCAATGGCAATATATCATCAAACATGTGTACATTTTTTTATTTAACCCTTGGTTTTAATTTATCTGGGGGTAGAGACTTGAATTCATTTAAATAAGAAAATCAGAACAGTTCTACATGATTTATCTTTGATTTTTATTTTTGCTTCACTATGATTATCCTGACCATTTTGATTTCACAGGATCCTAGGTAGAGGTGGAATAGACTTGTAAAATCAACTAACTTTTCCCAAATGAGGGATCTGAGATTTAGAGAAGTTAAGCCCACTGTCATGAATTTAGTTAAGTGACAGAGCTGGGATTCAGTCAGAGGGATCAAGGTGTATGATTCTAAACCAAGAACCCTTTGCACTGCACCAAGTTGCCCCCTTTAAAGGGAAACCTCCTTTATAGAATAAAAAAAGAAAGGAAAAATATAAATTGAGTAGTTAGGATCCCTTAGCATTTGTTAATATTACACGATCTATTTGGAGAAATATGCATAGCCCTTATTTCTTCTTGTTGATTTGAATGTGTTTTTTTTTTAAGTCCCTTTATCCCAAGCCTTTCTGCTATTCTGGGCTTTAGTCTTTCTGATACTATTCTTGAAGGTTAATTTAAAAATAATAATAATAATTTACATTCTCTTAAATATAGTGAATTGGTTTAATGCAGAGGTGGATAACCTGTGGCTTTGAGGCCACATGTGGCCCTCTAGGTCCTCAAGTGTTGTTCTTTGTCTGAATCCTAACTTCACAGAAAAAATCCCCTTACTAAATTGTTTTGTTCTGTAAAACTTGACTCAGTCAAAAAGTCACACCCAAGGACCTAGAAGGTCACATGTGCTCTCAAGGCCACAGGTTACCCACCCCTGGATCATTCTGGAAAACTATTAAGAATTATAAAAAAGAAAAGTGTGAGAGAATAGAATGTCTTTGTTTCAGTGTTCCAATATCTAGTTATATATATATATATATATATATACCAAGCAGGTTAAAGACATGAATAAAAGTTCCATCTACAGTAGAACATCGGCAGCAGCACTTTATAGTATTAAAGATTTGGGGAACACTAAATGCCCCTCTTCTAGGGAATGATTACATAAACTGGAGGATAAAAATGTAATGGTATATCACTGCACCATAAGAAATGATAGATATGAAGAATTCAGAGAAGCATGTAAAAACAGATTCAGAGGCAAGAAAGCAGAATCAAAAAGATAAAATAAAATTGTCCAAAAACATACTCTTTCTGGCTCTACATGGAAAGCCACACGGTACAAATTCTTCACCCATCAAAAACACTTTTTCCCTTTTTCCATAGAAGCTTCACAGCAAGATATTTCTCACCTGTCACTTGTAACTGCTGGAGTGTCTTCTCACAATATTCTTTTAGTAATCTTATACTACAATAATAATATCTATAGTGTTTGTGATATAGACATTCAAAATAAGGGTAATATTTAAGTAAAATTTAATAAAAACATTTTCAGACCTCTGAAAACAACTGAATAGGTTCCACTAAATCCACAGCAATATTAATTTTATGCTCAATATATGTAGTTTGCTGCAAAGTGTTATTTGATAAGCTGGAGAAAAGGGGAGAAATACAGTTTTAGTAGTGATAAATAATAATAAACAGAATAATTTTACATTCATCATGAAGTGAAAAACAATATTATAAATATTTAACACTGAGTTACATGTAGATGAAGGATTAAACACTGCTACACTATCAGAAAGGCAGCAAGGTAGTATAGCGGATAGAGTGCCAACCTGGAGTCAGGAAGACTCATCTTCCTGAGTTTAAATCCAAAGTCGCTTACTAGCTGTGTGATTCTGGACAAGTCACTTAATCCTGTTTTCCTCAGTTTCTTCATCTATAAAATGAGCTGGAGAAAGAAATGACAAACTACTCCAGAATCTTTGCCAAGAAAACCCCAGATGGGGTCATAAAGAGTTAGACATGACCAAAATGACTGAACAATAACAAAAAGGCTCAGAAATGTGTTGTTGCTACTAACACTTTTTCATTACTATTAATATAAAATCTACAATACTTTATTTTTTATATTTAATTGCATTTGAAAAAAATATTTACATTACTTTGAAAACTTTATACTATTTATATATGCTTAGTTTAAGGTATATTTGTCTTAGCATGCATGCTTATTTTAAATTTTATATATAAAAATATTTCACATATTTACTGAGATGTCAATGAGCATAGGTGTGTTTTTAAGTATAAAGTCACAGGGGAGTAATTGAATTAATTTTTAAAAAATTATGCAGCCAAATCTATACCTTCCTAATAATTATTTTCTCTAAAAAATAATTAAGACAGTTGTTTCGCCTCTATTTTATATTTAAATCAAATCATCACACTTCCTTATTCTTCTTCAGTAGGAATATAATGCCTCCAACCAACCTTACAACATGTACTGAAAAAACTTGCCTTCCTCTTAAATTTAGTATAATATATGTAAATATATTATACGGAGTATATTAAACATATATTAATATAAACTTATATATTAATATTATTATATATAGTATAAATATAATGTGATGTATAATGTTGTGCAAACAATGAGCATTCAATAAATGTTCTTAAACTAACTGCCACAAATCTCTACACTTTCATACACATTATGCAAGAAGCAGATAACTTTAAATTCAGCAGTAACACTTTACCATAGACCGTGTGAATTATAACTTCACCTTTCTTAATATCACACCCCCTGGTTGCAAATGGAATTAGAGAAGAGGATGAAATGATATATTGTATAACTTCTCCAGCTGCTTCATAGAATCCAAATGATTAAAAAAAAAAAAAGCTTGTCCCTATTCCTGACAACTCTAGGGGAAATTGTCTGAAACAATGCAAGTATAAAGATTGAAAAACTCATTCTCAAATACAAGCCTGGGATTATATCTATGGAAACAGCTTTCATGTGGTATTTTGTGATGACATTTATAATGTAATGTTTGTAACAATGTAATTTCATTGTATGATAAACATCAATTTACCATAAAAAAACAAATACAAACTTGTCACCACTTTCACCTTGTTTCAATTGAATTGGCCTGTTCAGATAAGCATGCCTATCTCTTACAGAAACAACAGTTTATAGATAAACTGTATGAAATCGTGTATGTGTGCGTGTGGAATTATACTGCCTACTAACATAATTTCATACTGACACATTGTACATATGGCTTCCAAGCTTGCTTTATCTGAATCTTTGCGAATCTATTCTCCATGCTATTAAACTGAGCACATTCCACATCGTTCAAAAGTAATTACACTTTTGTTTAGAGTGTAGGAGACTGCTCTCCCTAAACAATGAAATTCTCATTATTAGAACTGGCACAATAACAGCCCTGGTGTTCACAACACTGTGCATTGTACCATCACAATAACTTATGCTAAGCTTAATGTACAAAGGTACACCAGAAATTTAAATATCTCTTTAAAAATCCACTCTATAAAATAACATATTTACTGTTCTAAAAGTCAGACATCAGCTTGACTTTTAAAAAGCTGTAATAGCATCTTTACACATTCTATGCATTTTCACATCTCCTAAACAGCAGTTGTTCTTCTGAACAATCATGTTCCCCTAAATCAAACATCTAAAGCATATATCTGAATATTGGACTTTAAGTAAATGTTATTGTGATTAAAAATTTGAATATATAGCTAAAATATGGAATTTAAAAGTTGTTTTGAAAAATGTGGGGAGAGAATATTAAGCCTGACATTAAGAAAAGAATCTGGTTTTCCTGTGAGTTTAATGAATCATTTCAGAGCCTAAGGATAGGTTTAGTACACCAGAACCCTACTCACTTACTGTCCTTGGGGGTGATGCTGTGTGATAAACTTATAGGGCAATCATCTTTTTTAAAAAAAGGGTTTTTTATACATAAGGAAATGTTCAGGAAGGAACAGACATTCATTTACAGCAAATAACAGTGTTCCAGTGAATATTGTGATATACGAAATCACAGTATCTAAGGGTCTGCTTCCCAAACTCCTTATCCATTCCAGGAAAAGACCATCCAGTCAGATAACTGTGTAGATAATTTTGATATGTATTACTATCATCCTTCAATTCCAAAAGATTCACTTCTTTAAAACTCCTAACTATAGACCAAAAAAGTCTGAATCTTCACTATACACTGAGTAGGACAGGGAAGTTGACTTAGTTAGCTTAGGAGGAATCAAAGAAGTCAAAATATAATTTGGCCAAGGCATGGCATAATTTTAGTAAAAAAGACAGCTGATCATTAAATAACCAAAAATGGTCATATCACATATGTCACTGAAACAATATTCCAGCACACAGAACTACCCTGCAACTACATAGAGACTGAGTGCCAAAATGGTTAGGACACAGCTTCCCAGCTGCCCCTGATGCTGCCACTTTATTTGCCTCCAAACTTACCATGACCCCTGCTGGTGCCTATAAATATCCTTGTCAGTTGGCATTAAGGCATACTTTGGATAGTCATATGCAAGACCAAGCAAATCAACCCTAATCATACCCAAAACAAGAACTGTTGTTGAAGAAGAGCCAAAAAAAAAATATCATGACTGAGGTCTACCAATGAGAAAGGTTGAAAAAGATCAAGCATACTGTTGATGCTAATCAAACAATAGTAAGGGCAATGATAGCATGAGAAAAAATAGAGATTGAATTCCATGTTGGAAAAATAAAAACAAGAAAGCAAAAGATGAAATTTACATGTTTTCTTATTGAGCAAAAACCCAAGAGAGAAGTACTCCTAAATTCTTCCCCAAACAATATAAGATTCAGGGGATTTAGTGAGATTGTGTTCCAATGCAGACACAAACAGTAACAACTATAGCAAGCACAACTACCATCATCACCACAACCACCACCACCATCATCATAACCATCACTTCCCTCAACACTCTTTTAAAACTATTTCTTACATCATAAATCCCTTAAAAGTAGCCCAGGCACCTAGCATAATACCTTGCATATAAGAAGTAGTTTGGAAACAGGAAGATTCAATTTCTTCCTTGGGGCTGGGGGGAGCAGCGGAGCCAAAATGGCAGAGTAAAAGCAGGAACTTGCTTGAGCTCATCCCCCAATCACCTCCTCTGGTACTCATTAACAGTATTATCATGAACAAGTCACTTAACTTCTTCGATTTACAATCATCTCTCAAATGGAGCTAATAACCCTGGAAGTACCTACCTAAAAAAGGCTATTACTCTCAAATGTAATATGTGTAAAGCACTTTATAAACTTCAAAGTCTTATATAAATGGAAATTATTATTATAGCCTCAATCAATGCTTGAATTTTATTAGGGTACCCCTGTTAGAAGAGATTTGATTCTTTTTACTGATACCAACTAGACTGTATAGCCAAGAACTCATTATCATGATCTGTACACAAAACCCATCATGAAGGACCCAATAAAACTGATTGAACGTATTAGAGGCCAAACCTACAAGTTGGTATGATCTAGGGTAAATTACACTAAACTTCCCTGCAACAACTTTTTTTTAATTTAGAGAAACATGACTATAATTAATAACTAGGACAATATTCAAGAAGAAAAGAAAGTTAAAATTCCACAACATATATTATTCATCCTCAGGGGTATAAAGAATATGGTAAGAATCAGAGACGGAGTGTTAAAAAGTACCTCAGAGGCCATTTACAGCTGAAGACACTGAGGCCCAGGTAAATTAAGTGATAAATTTAAGATAAAATTAGGTGGTATTTGAGCCTGGTCCCTCCCACTCCAGTCTATGTTCTTTCCATTAAAACATTGCCTTATTTAGGGAACCTTCTTGCCTATCAGTCAAGAGTCTTGGTGGCAAGTTGACTATATGTATGAATTTCCAGGGTCTTTTTTTGTTTCAAGTGCTAGAGGAATCTCCTTGCCCTGGGAAGTGCCAGGCCCTTTGCCATCGTCATACATTTTTGTACTCTAAGGGTATCTTCAAGAGAGTTTATTGAATGGTTGCATTATTATCCTAAGAACCAAATATATAGATAGAGCTTTGTTAAGGAAAAAGAAATAAGGTATTTGAGGTAATACTGTGTAAGAAAAATTGAACTATGAGTCAGGACACTGAGGTCATAATCCTGCGTGGCCATGAAATAGATGTTTGACATTTCACATGTCATATGTAACCTCTATCAGCTTTTTTTTTCTCACTTGAAAAATTAAAGAGATTTTATTGTAGATCTCTTAAGGTCTTAGTCAAACATAACCCTGCATGAAAAAAAATGTATAGACCTTAAGGAACTTAAATTAGGAATGTAAAGATGTAATTTAGGAAAAAAAATAATTCATCATTGTAAAAAACCCTTCTAACCATAGGCATGGCTAAAGTGCCACTAGACAGGTGTGTTGACACAAGAGTTGGACAATAGAAAGAGCAGTGACCCTGGAGGCAGAATTCCTGGTTTCAAATTTCTCTCTAATGGTAACGATTTGTGTGACAATGGACAAGTCACTTAACCTCTGTGTATTAGTTTGCTCATCTTTAAAAAGCTCTAGATCTATGACCTGGGCTAATTTGAACCACATTCTATGTAAAACTACATTTCCAACCACATTGTAACTAAGATTCTATAATAATCATTCATAGGAACCACTGTAATCTGCAACTTTCATTATAAATGTCAAATATGATACTTTTAATTTCTTTATAATTTAATATGTACAGATTGTCTCCAGAATGACATTATAAGCTTTTTGAGAGTAGTATCATGTTTAAGAGCACTTTTAAAGTTGGTCATATGTCATATTCTTAGAAATAAAATATTTTACACACAATAAAATTGTGGTTAACATGAAAAAACTACAAGAAAATTTATGAATTGTGGAGACTTGTTACACACAATCATAAGAAGATATATTCACATGTGCATGCATGTACATATTAGTTTATATACATGTATAGGGTACTTTTATGTGTGCATCTGTTTCTTTATCTATCAATAGGTAGGTATAGATTTAGAGAGACAGCGAGAGATTATAGTTCTCTGGTAAGCATATTCTTACTTCAGACCTAAGCTTGGATTTGAATTCAACATGAGCACAAAAGGCTAAAATAAGGACAGAATTCATGAGAAAGAAAGTTCAAACTTATGGTAATTACAGCACATTGCTCCTAAGTATAATTTGAGATGGTCTTAAGTAAATGTATATACTATAAAGCCAACATATGATAAGGTTTTATAACTTTAGAAAAGTTGTTAGTACTTCATATTATCATGGTGTTACATAGGACTTTTAACAATGTCCTATTTAGAGTAGAAGGCTGAATGCCAAGCTACTATAGGAGTAGACGGTCCAAGAATGAATGCAAGGACAAAAGACCACAAGAAAACCTACCACTGTGTTGTGCTGAGAAGTGGGAGTCCTATGGCCACAACTCTCTTGCGTCAGAAGAGAAACTGGTTGAAATTCCTCAGAGTGAGGCTTGTTGGGAAAACTCACATGCAAGGGAAGGTGAAAGGCTGGGAGCCCGCCACTCTCCTCTTCTTCCACTTTCTGTCTGCTTGTCACCATGGCTACCTCTCCATCTGCTTCCCCATACGGAGAGGCTGGTCGCTTGGAAGACATCCTGGAAGGAACAAAAGAGGAGAAAATAATGAAACCTCCATATAAATCCTTAATGCCGTCATTGTGTGGTTAGGGGCCATTGTAACAGAAATGCCTTTTTGTGCTGGCAGAGAGCAGGAAACCATCCAAATACCACTGCAAAGCATACACAATCAGAAACAATGGCCAAGCAGGTAGCAACAGAACAGTGCTTGTTTGTTGTGAGAATAATACACTAATATAGCACTCTCTTGTATTCTGGCTTCTTAAACAAGAAAATTCACCTAAGAACACTGCATAATGAAAGACCATTCCTTTTTAAAGGAAAAAAAAATACCCATCTAGTTTTACACTTTGATAGGCCTTATTGAAGAGAGAATCTGTGAATAACGAACACTGCTGTTGAGAGGGAGAAATGACATTAATAATTTCTTTTATTTTTTAAAAAACCAAAATGCTTGCTATTATCTGGAATTTGAGTTACATTAAAATTAAGATTATTGCAAAAAAGCAAAAACAGCAGTCAGGGATAAGTGATCTCAAGAGTTTGATATTTAAATATCCCTTAAAAAGTTTGCATATCTGAATATAACTAATGCCACAGTGCCACAAATATTTAAACTGTTTCTGAAATATTGTCAGTTTAGTTGTACTTTCAAGGTCTGAGAATTCCATAAACCTACTTTAGCATTAGTTCTAATTTCTGAGTTATAAGAGATATGTAATAAAAGAAGTAGGATTATTTTATTTTTTTAAAGCTAAGGTTAGAAGGTAGATTTATATTCTTAGAAATGATATGTTCATTGCTAGAAATCCAGAAATTAGAAAAAAGGAAACAAGAAAAAAGTTTTATTTTAATAAACTAAGCTTGGTATTGTAGAGAATTAGATGGCTACTTCCACAAAATAGACAAGAATATTTTCTTCAAACTTTGATTAGATTCACAATATTACCAGTTACTGAAAAATATGCAGGGAAATATTTAAACAGAAATGTTAATGTTTCTAAGAATAAAAGTTTTGTGGAGAAAGGGGACTGAGATAACACAATACAACTTCTCCATCAAAATATTTAAAAATTAACCCAATCTTGAAAGAATTAGAAACCCTGGATGCATGCATACATACATATATACACACAGACACACACACACAAAGAAGATCAAAGAAACATATACTCTTAGAACAAAGGAAAGGATGTAATCAAAGAAAGAATTCTTTGCTTCAAAACATTAAAAATACTTTTAAAAATTACTAATTGCTGTTCTTTACTAAATTCTTCTCTGATTCCTCATTATAACATAAAGATGACTTTCTTGTCACATTCTCCTCCCTCATCCCTACCTCGTACCATGAAGTGACCTTGTTCTTTAATAAGGCTAAACCTCTACTTGTTCAAGCTAGCCCAATCCTTCTCCTTCAATATATTATCCCCTTTGTCATGCTCACTCTTTCACCTATTTTCATTCTCTTCCTCTCTGCTAACTTATTTCCTACTGTCTACAGACATGCCCATGTGTCCCCTGTTCTGAAAACAACTCAGTAACAATAAACAACCTTAACTTGATCATATTAACTATCATTCCATATCGCTTCTGCCCTTTGTAGCTAAACTCCTGGAAAAGGCCATCTACAAGAGGTACTTCCACTTTTTCTCCTCTCACTGTCTTCTTAACCCCTTCCAGTCTGTTTTCCAACCTTATTATTCCACCAAAATGGGTTTCTCCAAAGTTAGTAAAGATTTCTTAGTTGCCAAATCCAATGGCCTTTGCTCAATCTCATACTCGTTCACCTCTCTCCTGCCACCTTTGTCACTGTTGATCACTCTCTCCTCAATATTCTCTTCTTAGATTTTCTGGATTCTACTCTCTCCTGGTTTTCCTCTCACTTCTCTGACCTCTCCTTCTCTGTCCCCTTTCTTGTATCCTTTTCCAAAAGCATGCCCTCTAACTGAAGGTTTTTCTTAGGCTTCTGTCTTTTGCCTTTTACCCTTTTCCTGCTATACTTTACTTGGTAATCTCATCAACTCCATCAATTACCATGTCTATACTGATAATTCTCAAATCTACCTTTTCTGTGCTAATCTCTGTTGATTTCCAGTCTTACATCTCCAACTGTCTTTTAGATATTTTATCTTTCATTTTTTTTGAGGGGGAAAGGCAAGGCAATTGAGGTTAAGGGACTTGCCCAAGGTCACACAGCTAGTTAAATAAATATCAAGTGTCTGAGGCCAGATTTGAACTCAGGTACTTCTGACTTCAGGGCCAGCACTCTATTCACTTCACCACCTAGCTGCCACCTTTTCAGATATTTTAAACTAGATGTCCAGTAGACTTGTTAAACTCAACATGTCCAAAATGGAAATCATTTTCTTTGCTTTTAAGCCACCCCCACAACCTACCTTCTCTATTACTATAGAGGGAAACACCAACCTCCCAGTCTCTCAGGCTTGCAACCTAGAAGCCACCCTTGCTCATCACTATTTGTCACCCTACCCTGCATCCCCATTCAAGCTGTTGCCAAGATCTGCTGATTTCTTCTTTGCAACATCTCTCAAATATGCAGCCTTCTTTCCTCTGACATTGCACCACCCTCTTATCTCCTTACACCTGATGACTACAGTAGCCTGCTGTCAAGTCTGCCTGCCTCAAGTCTCTCCATGCTCTAGCTCAGCCTCCATCAAGCCACAAGTCATTTTCCAAAAGTACAGGTCTGAACATGTCATCCACAAACTTTCTATTCTCTAGGATAAAATTTAAAAATGTTCTCCTTGGCCCTTTTAAAAGTCCTTCATAACCAATCCTTTGATACCTTTCTAGTCTTCTTATACCTTACTACCCAGTGCATACTCTCTGATCTGGTGACACTGGGCCTCTTGGCTCTTCCATAACAAGACACTCCATGTCTATACTCTTGGCATTCCCTGTGGCTGTCTTCCAGGCCCTGAACACTCTCCCTCTTTGGCTCTAACTCCCTGGCTTCTTTTAAATGCCATCTAAAATCCTACCTTTTATAGGATTTCTTCACCAACCCCTCTTAATTCCAGTATTTTCATTCTGCTAATTATTTATATTAATTCTGTATGTGGTTTGCTTTGTATATACATATATGCACACAAAGATAATGCCCAATGCCTCCCTCCCTGTGTGGAGGAATGCAAAGTTGATAGGTGGGACAAGATGGGGGATCCTCCCTGCCTTGTGATCAAAGTGGGGTGGAGCAGCAATCTAGCAACACCATCCCCTGTAATAAAAAGTGATAGAGTAGAATATTTGGTCTCAGAGAGAAGTGTAGTATAGCAGAAGAGCCTGGGAGTTGGAGTCAGATAACTGGGGCCAAATTCTTGGCTCTATCAATTACTGCTGGACTTTGGAGAACTGACTTCTTCCCTCTGGGCCTCAGTTTCCTCACTTGTAAAATGAAGTCCTAGATTAAATTGTCTCTGATGTCTCTCATAGCTCTGATCTTCTACATTCTAAAGTCCTTTCTAGCTTGGATAGTCTCTAAAATTGAAAATAAAAATTAATTAAAGAGAACAAAAGTAAGAAGGGACAGGACTATAACTATCTATATTCATTAAGGAACAGGGAACCCTTTTAAGACATCTCATAACTTCATAATATTCTCCTTGTGTTAACTTTAGTCCTTGTTCATTTCTCTCTACAATTAGCAATGAAAAATTGTAGAAAATCTGAACAAAATCTCTGCCTTTATCCCAGAGACAGCTGGACAGAGCACATTATGAATCTGAGGCCTTTTCTATAGGATATCTGGGTAAGAAGAACTCAAGAAGAAGAAGCATTAGTGCCAAAGCAATAGGTAAGAAAAACCCTGAAGGCAAGGGGAGACAAGAAAATGGGAGCAAGAGGTGCTGGTTTAAGAATGAGAAGCATCTCTCAGGGTTTCAGTCCACGCTGCAGTACTCCCTCTTCATAGAATCTTAGAGAGGGAGAATTGCTTATAGGGAACCTAATACAGCCCAGTAGCTGAAAACAAATGCCTAGTAGAACACTAGCAATGAAGGATTGTGTAGCCACTTTTGGATGGTTCTTGTGGTGGGAAACTTCTACTTCTTCTATTACTTCTAGAATAAAACACAAACTCCTCAGTGTGGTATTTAATGACCTCTACAAAATGTTTCTGCCCTATATCTCCAGACATTTCTTTTTTAAATGTTAATGACTCCTTTTGTGTTTTATGCCATAGTCATTTTCTGATATACCCCATCCCTGGTAGAACGTTACATGTAACAAAGAAAAATATTTAAGGAAAAACCCTCTGCCATCAAGACTTTGTCTGGTAGTATGTAATCAATAATAACCATGGTTTATGTGGTACTTCAAGGTTTGCAAAGTATTTTACAAATAGTATGTTTTATCCTCACAAAAATGATAGGAGGTAGGTGCTATTATTGTACTAATTTTACTGATAAGGAAATTGAGGTATTCAAACGTTAAGTTACTTGTCCAAGGCCATAGGGCTGATAAGTTTCTGAGCCCCGATTTTTGCTAAGGTCTTCATAATTCTAGGCCCAGCGCATTATCCATTGGACAATATTCCATCCCCCAGTTCTACAAACTCTCCTGAGAAGAGGGAAGTATGCTTCATTATTTGTTCTATGGAACCAATATTGCTCATTATATTTAATCTGAGTTCACTTTTAGAGATGATTTCATTTATAGTATTTTAGTCATGTATGTTCTGGTTCTTCTCTCTTTGATCTATGTTAGTTCATAAAAGTCTGGACGTAGGTACTGATATCTTAAAATTGAAAGGGACTATGATAATTTTATAGGTGAGAAAATTTAACTCAGAGCAGACAAATGACCTGTCCAAGGTCGTATACCTATCAGCTGCCAAAGTGAGCAACTGAATCTGGGATTCCTAATTCCAAGTCCAGAACTTAGCTCTAAACCATACTATTTAGGTGTCTGTCCATAATAATAATAAAAATTAAAATAATAATAATAAAAATAACAATAAAAATATATCATGGGTAAAGTCTTGAATTGCATTTAAGTAAGTAAAATTTGAGTAAAGTCCCCAGCCTCGCACTCTTTTCCCAAGTCACTGAAGTCCAATGGCAGGACAAAAATCAGGACAATTGATGGCCCACAGCGCCATGGATGGTCTTGGCATCTTACATGGCTGACCAAATTCTAAGCTCTCCATAGACCCACTTCAGTTATCTTCATGTTCCTTTGAATGTTTTAAAATGTTCTTATCTACCCATTCCATCAGAGAAAGTCTTCCCATGCTTGGTGTAGACATCTCACTAACTAAGTTGACAGGTTTGAGGTGTTTTGGTTACCCTCAGCCTGCTTTAACCCACCTGCAAGATGGTTTTCTATGGTAAAACTGATGCACATGCTACAGTCTCTTGGAATCACAGGTGAGAGTAGGGTGAAGGTGGACACCAAAGATGGATAAGCAGTTCTGACAAAGGGCATATAGATGTTCAGGGAGGACAAGCACCTCTGGTATGAGGGTATGCCAAATAATAATAATTAACATTTGTACAGAGTTTACTGTATGCCAGGCACTGTTTGTTTTAAGCCCTTTTCAGTTTTTATCTCATTTGATCACACAATAGATATGTACAACCTTTATCACAACAACCCTTCAAAAAGACCTGGTTACAGCCCTGGCTCTAGCATTTACTAATTATGTGACCCTAACAAGTCATTGACCTGTCAGCTTTGGTTTCCTCATCTGTAAAATGAAGTCATACTTCAACTATCTACCTCACAATTGTTTTGAGGGAAGTACTTTATAAAACTTAAAATAAAATTCAATTATGAGCTATTACTGTTTCTCAAAATTCCAACCATTGCCTAGATAGAGAGGAAATAGTCTTTAGTCTAGGAATAGAATAATAGGCATTTTATATAGCTAAGTTAAACAAGTTTTTCAGTTTTCACACCCAAAGTAACCAATGTGATAAGAAAAGTAATCAGACAACAAAATAATTTCTAGAAATGGTCCTACTTGAAATTTCAAAATCCATCCATATATTCAAAACATGATAAATGTAATCATCTCTGGAGAGTGCTGAGGGCAAAGGTACAAAAATCAGGATGCATTTGGCATATTTAGGATTAGTGTCAGAGAAAATTTAAAATATGTGGAAAATGGACTAAAATAGCTTCACTTCAAATAAATTTCCTCTATTTGATAAGGCCTATTCTGGAAAGAAAGTAGAATTAGAAATACCCAACCCTGAATCTCACTGACCTGACAATGAATTCCTTCCCTTTCCTTCTTATACCTATGATGACTTTGGTTTTGCTAATGGTTCAGATGGACAAATTTATCTTAGAGCCTCTTGGAGTTCTTAGTATGGGTTGGAAATAACTTTAGGGTATCTGTACCATACTGGAGTCTCATGCTGATACCACAATTATTAATTAAAATTGCAATTTTCTAGGTGTTTCCTACACGGGTACATAATAATTGTGCCATTCTTACAACATATCTATGACTAGAAAATAATATCAGTGTATATTTAAATGAAATTTGATTTAATAGAATATGTTAGCAGCTAGGTATTACCTTACGTAGAGCTCTGAATTTATAGTCAGGAAAATTTGAATGCAAATCTAGCCTCACATATTTACTAGCTGTGTGACCTTACATAAGTCACTGAACTGCTTCACTTTCCTAATCTGTAAAATGTACATAATAGCACCTACTTCCCTTTTTGTGAAGATAAAATGAGATGTTTTTTAAAGTACTTTAAAAATGTTAAAGCATAATATAAATATTAGCTATTATTATGAAATGCTAGCAAAAATTGTTTTCCTCTAACATTTTTGATCTTAAGGGATTTTGTAAGTAAAATTTAATAAGACTTTCCAAAAACCTCAGAAGAAATGCTAAAATATTTTTTAAAAAACACACATGGAGACACAAAAGTAAAATAATTTGACTAAAATTATAGTTAATATTTGAAAGAACAGTAAATAAGGCTATGTTCTACAGAACTATCCATAACTACAGATTCTAGAAAAAACTGCCTTTTTAATGTATGTTCTTGGGTAATTTATGTTTACTCCTGACAATAATAACACATTGGCATATAATTTTAAAGTGTACAAAGAACTTTCTTCACAGTGACTGTGTGATACCGGTAGCAGCACTAATACCATATTTTTAAAAATAATATTGTTGTTCTCTTGTGTCGAACTCTCCATGACCCCATTTGGGGTTTTCTTGGCAAAGATACTAGAATGGTTTTCCATTTCATTGCTCATTTTATAGATGAAGAACTGAGATAAACAGGGTTAAGTGACTTACCCTGGTAACTAGCAAATAACTGTTTGAAATTGGATTTGAATTCAAAAGGAGTAGTCTTCAATGTTCCAAGCCCAGTGCTTTATCTAATTGTGCCACCTAGATGCCCTTATTTTTATAATACACATTTACAAATAGGGAAACCAAAAAGGTTAGTCAACTTGCTTGTGGATATCCAACCAGTAAGTGTTTGAAAAGGTACAACTTGTGCATTCTACTAATCTTTCTATTGTGCCTCATTATCTCACAAACCTCAAAGGGAGAAAAAGTTGAGGGAACAAAGTATTAAGGAGCTAATATGTGCCAAACACTGTGTCAAATTCATGCAGATAATCTTTCATTTGATAATGAAATGGGATTCTACATTTTGAATGAAAACAAATCAAAAGGTTTGGAATACATTTTTTTTCTTCTTCTAGATATATTGGATTTTTTTTCTTTAAACAGTTGGCACTCTGGATGGAAGGCATCTTATTCAGATATTAATTGGGAGTACTAGGATATAGTGCCTTCTACTGGTTATTCCTTCTGAATGACAGCATTATTTCTAAAAGAAATAACAATTATGAAAGTATTTCAAAACCCTGACTGACTGACAAAGTTTCTCCTGATTATTCAAATCTAAAGGCACAACTTATATTCTATTTATTGTCTATTTTATACCATGCATTAGGCAACTAATTATACTCTACTCTGTTTGATCTTTGCTATTCACTTAATCATATTATCACATTATTTTAATAACTTTTCCACATCCCCTGCAGTTTTATTTATAAAAATCTTGAGGACTGTCATTTAAAAAAATCTTTTTATCTCTAGTATCCATCACAGTACTTTGTATATACATAAGTAATTAATGGTTATTGGCTTAAGATACCCATATATGAGTCTTAGAGTGCCAACTGTCTTTAACATAGTCATATAATTCCAAGTCTTTCTCATATTTTTCCCTTTTGCTCTGATTCTTCTTTCACAACATGACTGATGTGGAAATTTGTTTAATATGATTGTACATGTGTAATCTGTATCAGATTGCCTGCTGTCTTGGGGATGGAGAGGAATGAAGGAGGG
Organism: Petaurus breviceps papuanus; assembly: GCF_028583685.1. Taxonomy (NCBI): domain Eukaryota; kingdom Metazoa; phylum Chordata; class Mammalia; order Diprotodontia; family Petauridae; genus Petaurus; species Petaurus breviceps. The sequence goes on from NW_027186546.1 coordinate 2,470,506, forward strand.
AGAAAAAATTGGAACTCAAAATCTTATAAATGTGAAGGCTAAAAATTTAAAAAAAAATTAAAAGAAAGTGAAAGAAAAAAGTTACCTGAGTCTTAGAGAAGTTTAAGTGAGTTTCGGACAGTAAAGGTAAGAGGTGGGGTGTGAACATAGATCTTTCTGACTTAAAATGTAGCACTTTTCCTATTGGTGATGGTAGGAAATAAGCATTTATATAGTGCCTATAATGTGGCAGACACTGTATTAAGTGGTATTTATAAATAGTTCATTTGATCTTCATAACAACCATGAAGGTGGATGCTATCATTCTATCCATTTTACAGTTGAATAGATTAAGTCAAATAGAAGTTGAGTGACTTGCTCAAAGTCACACAGACTTGTGTTGGAGGTCAAACTTGAACTCAGGAATTCCTCACTGCATGCCCAGTGTTCTATCCACTTTGCCAACAATTGCGTCTACCACTACACAGGATTCCTATCACCTTGGATACACATGTTTGTTAAATGGAGTTGTTAAATTTATTACCTTATGATATCCTTTCTAGTTGTTAACTATCATTTCTTTGTAAGTTCCTAGACACTAGGGTTTATATTCTATATTTATCTATATTTCTGTAGCCCCTGACATATTACTGTCATGCAGTAAAATCTCAATAAATATTTTGTAAATTAATCTATGACCACATTTATTCTTAAAAATTTAAGTTTTCTTAAGAAGAATATAAAAATTAGCAAAAAATCAAGGTGGCAGAACAGTGATGAAAAAAAATATAACACACATTTGAAAGAACTCAATCCAGAATTATTTCAGCAAATAATCACAACTGGGAAACAGTATATGGACATTTGGAATAACATGGACACCAATTGCAATAATTTTATACAAAAGTGTAACTGCTCTGAATATATGATGACTAAGCATTAAGAATAAGAGTACATAAAAGTTATTAGTCAACAAACATTTGGCTTATTTGACAAATCATAGGAGATGACAGTGAAAAGCAACACCAATTTAGAATAAAAATTATTTGTAAAATCTTAGATGGCTTTGAGCAATTATATCCTATGAAGTGAAGAGAAGCAAAGGAAGGTAAAACCTTGAAAGTAAGATTGGCAAGAAACCTGCCTAAGGCCATTTCAGAATAAAAAATAGTAGGACAACAAATTGAAGAAATAGAAAAGATCTCTAAAGAAGTTCTACACTTAAAACTTGCATTGCAGTTCAGGATGTGCTTATAGGAGAGGTATAAATGGCCCTAAAGAAGACAAAGGCAGGAAGAGTCACCATATGGGCACAAGAATGTGTATGTATATATGTAGGTACAAATATATGTATATATATATATATATATACATGCACATATTTATGAAAACATGTCTTATATATACATGTGTATTTATAAATGTATATGTATAAACACAAATCACATAAATATGTTCATGAAATATGCATGTATATATACACATACAAACATGTATATTATATATTATATGACATGTTAAAGTAGACACAATTGTGAAAGAGCTGAAGGATTGCTATGCAAGATATTTGAAGGAGTGGAAGATATTAAAGGGTGAAAAAATTATCTCAGAAAAGAAATCAAAAAATGTTGATTGAGAATATATTGACAACCACTAAGCTATATGTTCACTATCTCCTGCACATTAAATCAATGTGTGAGTCATCTGTGTATGGATTGAGGACATCACTGAGGACATTATTAGGGAACAAGCAAAGTTTTATGAATTATATTTAACAATGGACTGTATCTTTACATTTTGAGAACTGACTGAAATAAATAGCAAATATAAGAACTCATTGAACTTTTTGCTTATTGCCAATGAAAAAAATGATCTGATAGAGCAAAATGGCATCTTAATAGGTCTTTTTCAACAAGGTATCACATATTCATAAGTCAAAATCATTCAAGATTCTTTGAAAGACATAATAACTGAAATAATCCTGTTCAATGACTCTCTGATGATAAAGAGATGAGGCATAAAATTAGGAAGAAGTATGTTTGCCAAGGATGTTCACTATTGTGATGGATATCCAATCTAGAGTTCAAGTTGGAGTGTTTTTTTCCATGGAGGGTGAGGTCCTCTATTTTGTAGATGATATTTCACCTAGCACTGGAACATTGCATAGCTTCCTAGAAGAGATCTATGTAATCATTCAAAAGAATTTGGTCCAACCATCCATGCAGAAAAGTTCAATTACTTAAAGAATGTCTGTTGCCCAGATTATGGCATGAATTTGGAAGGAAAACTTATTGGGTTTATTCATTAGTCTGCATACAATCTGTGACAGTACAAGTTAACAAATTTGGTCTGGAGTTGAAAAAAGAAGAAAAGCAGCCTAGATTACCTTCAGGAAATTACAAAGTAGCTCTAATAACTCTATGTTTTCCATTAAAATAAAGGCTTATCTTTTTAATTCCAATATTCTAATAGTGTGACTATATAACAGCAAAAATATAATATAGCAGTCTCTAAAAGAATTAAATATGAATTCTTTTACAGAGAGCAATGGAAGGTTTCATGGTAAAGTTATAAGTAGGCTACAACATATAAACAAGGGGAGGTTGAAAGAAAAACAAAAATAGAAGATTATGGTAGGAAGAGAGTATGGATTGGCCATGGGGCAAGGAAAAGGGATGGTAGATGAAGAGCCAGAATACTCCATTGGCATTCTGACATTGAACTCATACTTTCAGGAAGAAGCAAATCTGGACTGTGGAATGGTATATGGAACCCCTGTAAAGAACCTGTTGGAAAGCGTGGATCCGAATTATATAGGACAGGAAAGCATGGATGTATTTTTATCTGCATTGTTACAGAAAAGCCCTAAATCTTCAAGATCAGATGTATTTGGGTATTTTAAGATATCCATGTTAATACTAAATATGTATCTACATGAGAGTATAGGATGATGATGACAACTATAATATTTACATAATGCTTTAAAGTTTGCAAATTGCTTTATACATGTTATCTTATTTGGTTCTCACAACAAGGAAGTAGGAGTTATTATCTCCATTTTTAAGATGAAGAAAATGAAGTTAAGGGAGGTTAAGTATTCAGGGTTACACAGCTAGTGCCTGAGGAAGATCTTCCTGATGGCAAGTCTAATACTCTATTATCCAAAAATATCTATTATATGTATCTATTATACATTATCCAAAACAGTCCTGTATATTTTGTTCCGAAATGGTGTTCTCTTTTGTGTTGTCCAGACCAAAGTAGTAAAAGTGCTACAGATACAATATTGTATCAAGAAGCTTTTGCTGTTAAATCAACAAGTAATCAATATTTATTGAGCTCCTTGTATGTGCAAGTCATTGTGTAAAGTGCTGTATAAGATATCACCTCCACCCTTAAGGAGTTCACAATGTTAACATATAAATACATGAAAAGGTAACAGGGCTGCAAATTAAGTGAATGAATGAAGAAAATGAATATCTGATGGAATTACTTAGTGCTGGAATAGTATAGAAGAGGGGGTATGATTCTAGATAACACATATTGGAAGGCTGGCTGGAGAGAAGCAGAGAAATCTGAGTTAGCTTTAGATGATCTGCCAGATTTTGTCAGAGAACAGAAGCAAGAGCATTCTAGGCTGGAAGAATAGCACGAGTAAAGAAATATAAAGGAAAACAACTGTAGGTACATGAAACAAAACCTCCTATAGTTTTATAAAAATGGAGGATATTTTATGAAATACATACATTATTTTTTCTAATGACATATACCTTGAACTCTATTTGTAAGTCCCTTTCAAAAAATTCACACACTATTCTTCTATATGTTCCATTTTTTCCCTTAAACATACATTTAACATCACTTCATCTTCCTGCCAGATGAATATAAGGTATTGAGTTATGCTCCTTTCCTATTCCATGAAATGAAATAAAGATATTTATCAAGAAAAGGGCTTTACAGGCAAAGGAAACAATCTTAGCAATAACTTAGGCATAAGAGCAAAATTAAGCATGTTTGTTTGGGTACTAGATATTAAATACAGATGTATAACAAAGATTATGTTTTAAATAATATCCAGATGCTATTTAACCAGTTTTAGACACTTGTGTTCTTGAAGTCATATATATATATATATATATATATATATATATATAAATTTAAAATGCTTCATTATTAATTCTGACATACTGTATACTATCCCTTTCTCACCAACTTCATTTTTATCACATTTTTGGACTCATGATCAAGTTCACTAAACTAGAAAATGTTTAAAAAAGAATTATAAATAATTCATGGAATTTAACATAAAAGCATGGAGTTATTATATATATTCTTCATTCTATATTGTAGCTGAAAGGAGACAAACAAAATGTACCATATGTATAAATGCTTATGTATTCTGTATGAATGACAAAGTAATAAGGAATAGTTACTTATCACTCAATCTATTTAAAATTTTATGCATGAAAACATTCCATTAAGCAGCAGAAAATATTTTTTCTTTGAATATTAGAAGTAACTTTATTAATTAAAAAATGAGCGATTGGGGTGGCTATGTGGGCAGTGAGTAAGAGCTCTGGCCCCGGATTCAGAGGACCCGAGTTTGGTTCTGGCCTCAGACACTTAACACCAAAACAAAAAATCTATCCATGTTACCTTGGGCAAGTTACTTAATGACAATTGCCCTCCAAAAGGCAAAAAAAGTGAGCAACTACTAAAAAGCATCCAGAGAAAACATGCTCTACCAAGAAACTTTCATGGTAACTGAATAGCAAAACAAAGGCTGATCCTTTCTTTGCTCTTTATTGTGACTGGGATATAGTACAAGTTCATATCAAGTACATCATTAAACTTATCCTTTCTCCTTTAAAGAATAAGTAGTACCACTTTTCATTCAAATGCAGAACTTGTCTTTCTATTACAACATCAATTCACTAACTGAAGTACTTTGAAAATCCTTATCTGGCACCCCAATAAAATAGTAATGGAAGGGTATCATAAGATGAATAAATGAGACCCCCACAAGCTGAAGTGCAGAAACAGAAGAAAATGACAAGGCAGAAATCAAAGGAGATATGAAAAAAAAAATTTCAGACAACAGTCTCTCCTGTTAGAAACAGCATTTAATTCCTATCACTCACCTAAAGGAATTGTTGCTTTTAAAAAAAATTGAACATAGAAGTAAGTTAAGTGAAAAAAAGCAAAACAAACTAAATTATCCATAGATATCAGAATTGAAAGTTATTTAAAAGCAATTAAAATGAGTAACTTTTGAAAACAGCAGAAAATTAGTCAAAATTTACTATATTAATTAATCTGTATATATGCATACACATATATGTATAAAATTCACTATATATAATAAATTTTGACCAATTTACCACGTATATACATGTATATATATCATATCATGACTATCTATAATAGATTATTAAAATGGTAAATGTTAAGCACACATATGAGTGTTTTAGGATGAAAGCCAAAGTATGTATATGTCTTCATCATCATCATCATCATCACCATTATGTTGCTAACATATACGCAAGTTTCCACACACATTGGCAAATATTATAACTCACCATTTAGGATATGGCAAGGAATGACTCAGAATGCTGTTTAAATGCTATTTTCTTTAGACTCAAAATATCTTCTTTTGAGACTTGGGTTATTAAAATAGTTTGCACAAACTCTATAAAGTTAATTTATAAGATATGATTCAAAACTTTTCAAAGAAATGTGCTGTACTAAATTGTGTTGCCTTTTCTGCTCCCCCCCCCAATCATTTAATAATCAGTTAAAAATCGCAAAACTTTATCATCCATAGCAGTCAATTTTAACTTTGTTAACTTTGGTTTAATAGTCCCAAAATGTTTAAGATATACCAAAAACATACATTAAGTGAACATTTTCTTTTAGAAATGGAAAATATGAATGACTTAAAAAATGTAAAAACATAACTTGCAATTTACTTTAGAATAACCTATCTTCCCACATCTATCATATGCAGAGACCTTTCTTCTCTTTATTGCCCCCTTATTTTCTTTTTTTTTAAAGCAATTGGGGTTAAGTAACTTGCTCAAGGTTACATGGCCAGTTATTTCTGGGTATGGTGCTAAGTATCAGAGCCCAGGTTTGATCCCAGGTTATCCCAACTCTGGGGCTGGTGCTCTTACTCACTGAACCACCTGGCCACCCCTAAGCAATTGGGGTTAAGTAACTTGCTCAAGGTTACATGGCCAGGTGTTTCTGGGTGGGTGCTAAGTGTCTGAGCCTGGATTCGATCCCAGGTCATCCCAACTCTAGGGCCAGTGCTCTTACTCTCTGTGCGACCTGGCCACCCCACCCCTTCTTTTCTTGCTCTTCATCTTCTTCTATATTGATTTTTTCCTTCTTTTATTTCTTTTTCTTTCTTCCTGCCCTTCCTAGTATCTTGAAAGTGTATGATTCTGCAAAAATAACATTGACTCTAGATCCAAAAGAGGTCAAATCCTACCTCTGATGTTTATCTCACATGTGACCTCAGATAAGTCACAATCTCTAGGGACCTCAGTTTCCCTTCTTTTTCTTTTTTTGATTTTTTTGGATTGGAAAGGCAGGCAAATTGGGGTTAAGTGACTTGGCCAAGGTCACATGGTTAGTAAGTGTTACATGTCTGAGACTGGATTTGAACTCAGGCTCTCCTGACTCTAGGGCCAATATTCTATTCACTGTGCCACCTAGCCACCCCTCTCACTTTCCTGATATGTAAAAATAAGAGGGTTGGATTATATTGCCTCTGAGGTCCCTTTCAGCTCTAAATCTATTACTTATTACTTTCATTTCTCTCCTTCTTTTTCTTCCTATCTATTCCTTTCTATCTTTTTTCTTTTTCTATCTTTATTTTCTTACACTTCATTCCTTTGGTTGTCTACAGGTTAAAAACTTTTAAAGTTAGCATATTTAGCAAGATGACAATGAAACTGACATGGACCTCTCCAACCTGAAACACTAAAAAGAGGGAAATATGCACCAAGTATGGAGTAATTAATGTAAAATCCACAACATAAGGAGATAAAAACACTGCACAAAGTAAAAAACAAAAATAAGCAAAGAAACTTTCATAAAATCACAACTGTAAAAGTTAAATACTTAAAGCTTCCATTCATCATTCCCATCCTCAGTCCATTGCACACATGGTATGCAACCAGCACATGCAAACCTATAGGATTGTGTTTCAGGCTCCAGCTGGGGCACCCCAGTCTGGTTCACCCATGGCAGTGATGCATAGAAACTTTCTTCCTTAGCCACAAACAGTGGCTAGCTAGTCATGCACAGGAAAGGGAAAGTATTTGGGGCTGGTGGTGGTGATGCAGCATGAGAAGTAGAAGTGTATTGTTGGATGAAGGGAAAGGGGCTCCTTATGAAAAGAAAAAGGGACTACAGACACAGTTTCTCTCCATGAAGTCAGTTTTCTCTCCTTGAAATCTGCTTTATGCAAGAAAACAAATAGCAACATAAAATACCCTGAACTCAAGAAAAAAATAGGATCCTTAGTCTTTAGGGTCTGTGGGAAAGAAAGGGCACCACTGCAACAGAAAGGAAATGACAACAAAAGTTTGAGACAATTTACTGAGAATACCTAAATATAAAATATTCTGGAAAGACAAAATTCCAAGGGAAAAAAGGCTGATTATAAGCTTTACTTCTATTTAGATAAAGCAACAGTGAAACTCATGTCCTTTGTGTAAAAAAAAAAGGGGGGGGCACATAGCATTCAAGTATTACATTGTGAAGGAAAGTGAATCAAAAATCACAAATAAAAAAGGGACTTCTGTGGACTCTTCAAAACTTGGAACATCAAAAATGTTTCAACAAGAAATAAAGCTTTTAAAATAAAATCAGGATAGAAATTAGGTAGGAAATTGGATTTCTCAAAACTGAATTAACTTAGAAAAATAAGTAATTTAGAAGATATACTCTCTTCAGAGTAGTAGAGGCTTTAAAAAGGAGTCAGTGACAAAACTGGAATTACAAAATACAGAAATGTAAAAAAAAACTTGTCAGAAGAGAAAACATGTCCATTGAATGAAGTCATAAATGTCATAAGAACAAAATAACTGACCTTAAAGACAGGATTCACAGTCATTAGTGGTTAAATTTCAGAATTTTAATGTTAAATAACAAATTTTTCAAGTCCCTGTGTTTGGGAGGGGGAGCCTTAAATTATACAGGAATGCCAATTTAATAGCATAAGACTCCTTTATAGCCATGAGATATCAGAAAAATATAATAGACTTAGATATTCTAAAACTCAAAGTTGCTCAAGTTGTATACCAAAATAACAAGTACTATCAAGTTAAGCTTTGAAATCAATGGGAAAAAATGTACCTTTCACAAAAGAGAGGTTCTCTTGCTCCTCTCTCCAAAATATGAGCAGAAACAAGCAGGTTATTTAATTGAAAATGTTTTTAGACTGAAAAACCATAACCAGAATAGATAAACTCAAATATCAAAAACAAAAAGATATCACTTCCATTTTCTAGGCTACTATTTTTAAAGGGAATAATTTAAATTGATATAGATTTAACAGGATCATATAGAAGCAGGTAAAGGGAAAGTGAAAAACATAAATTATTATCCATGTACTAAATTTCAAATTTGATTCAATATCTTTAAGGATGGGGATAACACAGTGGGAAGTCATGCAACAAAGGAAAGGGGAGACAAGAGACAGATGAGAGATAGAAATCTGTCCCTTCAACCCAAACCGATAGATGAAGAGCAAATGTATAGTAATTTATTTCATTCTTGTAACAAGAGTAAGGATATTGTGGGAAATTAGGGTAGAATCATTGGAGAGGAGACTAGAACGTGGGTGAGTCAAAAGACTTCACCCTAGAAAGAAAAATGAAAAAGTGTCCTTAAAGAGGATTCCCACAGCAGAAGAAAGTTTATTTCTATGATGAGAGACAAGGGTCTAATAATAGTTTTAATACTAGGGGCATAGGCACAATAGGCAACAATCTTTACTGTATAAAGGTTCTGTATCTCATGACATTTTCCTAATGCAGTAGAAGGAATGTTTGAGTTTATTGGGACACCATCACTCAGAATTATATGGGAACAGGACATAGATTCAGAGAAAGGAGAGATTGACCTTAGAAGAAATGATTATACTAAAGATATGTTGTAGGACCAGGTATCACCACTTGGGATATAGGGATAATTCTATCACATCACACTATTAATTCATTAATGGATATTTCCAATAATGAGGTACTATATAAAGTCCCTCACTCCTCCAACACAAATATATAACAATAACAGAGGATAGGGTGAGATCAACAAATGAAGTAAAAGAAATTGGATACAAGAGAAAGTTCAAATATAATATTCTGACAATTCTTCTTATGAGGGAAATAGAAATAATGAAGAAAATTCAGGAAGAATGTAGTCCATCAATGGGAGAAGTCAAAATAGATTTAAAGGGCAAAGAAATCAGAACAGACTCAAAGGAAAAAGAAATTTGCTTTAAAAAGTAAACTAGGAGGGTGGAGCCAAGATGGCAGAGTAGAAGCACCACCTTCCCGCGGCTCCGGCTTCCACCTTCCCTAATTCATGTAAAAAGGGGACTCTAAACAAACTTTGGAGCTGCAGAACCCACAAAATGACACAGAGAAGCTAACCTCCCTCTGAGGACAGCCCAGTAGGTCCACAGGAATCCAGTGCAGCACTCTGGGAGCCGAGCCCAGTACCACGCTGAGGCTTTAGCTCCAGGGCAGGCCTGACCAGCCACCCAGAGGGACTCCAGAACAGCAGCAGCTGTGGCCATTTTCAGATTTCTCAACACATAGACACAAAGGACAAAGTGAAAGGTCAGTACAGTCTGGACTTTGGGACCAGTAAGTGGGGGTGCTTGGCTTTTACCCCCAGGGCAAGAAGTCTGTAAGACATAGACACAGCCAGCCAGCTACCTGGCAGTTCAGCTCCTATCCTGCAGAGTGTAGGGGAACCAAGCACCAGTTTGAGGGGTAATTGCTCATGCTTTAACCTGCTTGGATCCGGATTGCAGTCTGGGGTGGAGGTCCTGGGGTGTGTGTCCAGCTTGTGAGAGCATGTGGAGACCTCAGAAAGGGCACCCATCTAATACCTCCAGAAGCTGAGAAAACCCCAGCATTTGGGAAGAAAGCTCCCCTGTCTGGTGGCAGAGTCCTACTGTGCCAAAAAGCCCAAAAGTCAAGTAATTGAGTGGCAAAATGAGCAGGCAAAGGAAACAAAGCAGACAGAAGCTTCCAACATTACACTCCTATTTTGGGGACAAGAAGGATCAAGGCATGGAACAGGAGGAAAACAGTGAAGTCAGAAATCCTGCACCAAAGCTTCAAAGGAAAATACAAGCTAGTTACAGGCCATAGAGGACCTTAAGAAGCAAATAAGAGAAGTGGAGGAAAAATTGGGAAGAGAAATGAGAACAATGCAAGAAAATTATGAAATGAGAGTCAAAAGCCTGACAGAGGAAAATAATACCTTAAAAAACAGACTGACTCAAATAGCAAAGGAGGCTCAAAAAGGCAATGAGAAGATTATGCCTTAAAAAGCCAAATTTGCCAGATGGAAAAAGAATCTCAAAAGCTCAATGAAGAGAATCATTGCTTCAGAATTAGATTGGAGCAAATGGAAGCTAATGACTTTATGAGAAATCAAGATGCTGTTAAACAGATCCAAACAAATGAAAGAATAGAAGGCAATGTGAAATATCTCATGGGAAAAAAAAACACTGACCTGAAAAATAGATATAGGAGAGATAATTTAAAAATTATTGGACTACCTGAAAGCCATGACCAAAGTAAGAACCTAGAAAGCATCCTCCAAGAATTTCTGAAAGAAAACTGCCCTGATGTTTTAGTACCAGAGGGAAAAATAGAGGTTGAAAGAATCCACCAATCACCTTGTGAAAAAGATCGCAAAAAGAAAATTCCTAGGAATATTATAGCCAGGTTCTGGAATTCCCAGATTAGGGAGAGAATATTACAAGCAGCCAGGAAGAAGCAATTTCAATATTGTGGAAACACAATAAGGATAACCTAGGATCTGGCAGCTTCTACACTGAGGGATTGAAGGGCTTGGAATGTAATATTCCAGAGGTCAAGGGAGCTGGGATTAAAACCAAGAGTCACCTACCCAGCAAAACTGAGTACTATGTTTCAGGGAAAATATGGTCATTCAGTGGAGTAGGGGACTTTGAAGCATTCTTACTGAAAAAAACCAGAGTTGAATAGAAAATTTGACACTCAGGTACAAGAAGCAAGAGAAGCATGAGAAGGTAAACAGCGAAAAGAAGTCATAAGGAACTTATCAAAGTTGAACTATTAACATTATTACATGGAAAAACAATAATTGTAACTTATGAAACTTTTCTCAGCAGTTGAAGGGATTAGAAATATATACATATGTCTATATATGAGGGTATATGGGCATATGAATGCATATGTGAATGTGTGTATATATGTTTACAGGTATACATAGATAGAGGGCACAGGACCAATTTAACAGGAAGGGATGATACTTAAAAGGTGAAATTAAGAGGTGAGAGGAATATAATGAGAGGAGATGGGGAGAGACAGATTGGGGTAAACTACATACAGAAAAGGCAAGGGAAAATGGTTAAAATGGAGGGGAAGAATAGGAAGGCAAAAGGGAATGGGATAACCTTATTCCCATTGAATCTGGCTTGAGGAGGGAATGAAATACACACTAAATAGGGGATCTCACCCTCCAGGAGAATAGGGGGAGAAGGGGATGTGAGGGGGGATGATGGAAGGGAGGGTACGGTGGGGGGAGGGAAGTTGGAAGCACCCACTTTTGAAAAGAGACAGGATCAAAGTAGAGAATAAAACGAGTGGGAAATGGGATAGGAGGAAGTGAAATATAGTCAGTTTTTTACAATATATGTACTATGTTATTGTTTTGCATTAGCCACACATGTACAACCTATACTGAACTGCTTATCTTCCCAGTAAGGGTAGGTGACAAGGAAGGAAGGGAATGAATCTGGAATTGAAAGTTTTAAAATCAAATATTCAAATATATATATATATATATATATGTGTGTGTGTGTGTGTGTGTGTGTATGCTATTATTAATACCATCTTACATGTAATTGGGAAATAAGATATACAGGCACTGAGGCATAGAGATCCATGGAAAAGTTGAAAGGGGTATGGGAGAAAATATGGGAGAGAGCAGATTGGAGGAGGGGATATCCTGTGGGACTGCTATTTTGCGGCAGTGGGTAGGGGAAAAACGGGGAGAAAAATTGTAACTCAAAATCTGGTGGAAATGAATGATGTACATCAGAAGTTAATAAAGCATTAAAAAAAGGTAAACAAATACTTTCTGGAAAGGAGTGTCACAAAGTAATGTAAGTGAAGCTAAAAGTAGGGAGATTGAGAAGGGAATGTTTTTAAACATATTATATGAGCAAGGAAAGAGAAGGGTCTATTAGAAAAGGGGATAAAATATCGAAGAAAGAAAGGGAACAGAATGGTTATAATAGCTAATAGGAGAGCAGAGAAACTGTAGGAATAAACTAGCATCAAATTTTGGTAAGCCAAATTAAAAGTAGGGAAGGCAAGAAGGGGACAAAATTAATTCAAAAAGATAAATGGATGAAAACAAAGACAACAATATATTTTTAAAAATTGGCATGACCAGTTTCAATTTATACCTTGCGTCCACTTAAGCCAAGAAACCATGCTGTCATCAATGAGTCAGCGAGTGCAAACACTCATGTCTCAACATATCTAGATGATCCCACATCTTGTTTGATGAGTTACCAAACTATATATCCTATCACCTTGCCATTTGCCATCCTCCTCTGTACTGCTTTCCTAACTTTCCACCAATTGCTTTAGGGTCAATAATCCAGTCAATATCACTGTTACTGCTTGAAAGATTGGGTAAATTGACTTTCTGTTGTTCCATTTACTATCCCTGTGACTTCCCAAAGCTAATTATTCTTTACTGAACACTCCTCCCTTATATGTGGTGTCTCCTCCTTCTAATATAGAATATTACTAGCATGGAATTAATATGGAATATTTGCTTTTTGAGAACAGGGATTATTTTGTTTTTGTATTTATATACCCAGCACTTAACACAATGCTACAACTATTTTAGTAAAGATGAACAAAATTATTTCTTTTTATACACTATGTGATATTTTATTTAGAAATCCCAAACAATCAGCAAATAAACTAATTGCATCAATTAGTGGCTTCAGCAAAATAGTAAGATATAAATGGATTTCACAAAAATTATTAGCATTTATTTCTAGTGATCACAAGAAAGCCAAGTGAAAATGATAGAAAGATGAATCCCTTTAATTTTTTTTAATTGTAAAATATATCTGGATTCAATGTAACATATTCAAGTTATGTGCATACACACACACATATGCACAGACACATTGACGTCCCCCTCGCCCCCACAAACACACCTTTCCTATGAACTTCCTATGTGACAACAACTGGAGTAACTTAAAAAACAGCACAGGAAAAAAAAAACACATTTATTCTAACATCTTATACAATATGCTGCAATAATCTTTTTTGTTAAGCAATTGGGGTTAAGTAACTTGCTCAAGGTTACATGGCTAGTTATTTCTGGGTGTGGTGCTGAGTATCTGAGTTGATCCAGGTCATCCTGACACTGGAGCCGGTGCTCTTACTTGCTGAGCCGGTATGCTGCAATAATCTTGAAATGAAGATACAGTCTAACTATGAATAAAAAATATTATAAGTATGTCTAATCTATGAAGAAATTAATGGGAGTGTGTTGCAAAGTTATATTTAGGAGAATTTTTAGCCAAAGCCAGGGATAGAAGAGATAAACAGTATAATGATCAATTTTATACAATAAAATTTAAAAGGCTTTTTTACACAAACAAAGTAGCTGGGATAAGAAGACAAATTCTAAATTAGAGAAAATATTTGCATCATATTTCTCTGATAAGTCTCTGATATACAAATATGGACTGTGTTTGTGTCTATGTATATGTATATACGCAACTATCTTAGACCAAGAGCCATTACTCAGTGCATAGGTAGTCAAAGGATATGAACAAACAATTCTTAAAAGAATTGCAAACTGTAATTTAACTTTGTGAATAAGTGCCATAGAGCACTAATAATAACAAATGCAAATCAGTACAACTATGAGTTTAAACTTTATACTCAGAAAAAGGAAAGGATGGAAATAGTGAAGTGCTGCAGGAAGACAGTACAATAATAAGTTATTAATGAAGATTAATTTGTTCTACCATTCTGGAAAAATCTTTGGAATTACTCAGTAAAGTGCATTAAATGTCTATGCCATTTCTTCAATGCAGAAATTTGTCTGACAGATCTACAACCTTAAGTACTTCAAAGATAGATAATAGTTCTCATATATACCAAATTATTAATAGCAGCATTTTTGTGATGTCAAATAAATTGACATCAAGTAGGTGTCCATTAAATTGTCTCACTAATAAACAAATTATGGTATATTGATGTAATGAAATATTTTTGTACTATAACAAAGGAAAAATATGCAATATTTTAATAAACATGGGAGGATTTATAGGAGTTGATGCAGACTACATAGAAGAAAACAATTTACACGATAGTTACAAAAATACAAGTGGGAAGAATGAAAAAATAAATAATGCTAAGGAATTATATAATGGTCAATCTTGGCCTGAGTGGCCAAAGAGGTGGGAAAATATTCTTCCCTTTTTTCACTGGAGATGAAAAAGACTATGAGGATAGAACCATTGAATTTTCTGTAAGATACAAGGTATTCATTGACTTTGCTGAAAATTTTGAAAAAAATCTTTTGAACAGAAAGCTATCAAAGGGAAGTTGGGGCATATTTGGAAAAGCATATGGTATGAAAATATAAGGCATCAACATGTCCTTTCAAAAAACGTCCAAAGTCCTCCCGTTCTATTTATAATTTACTTAATACTTTCTAGAATTGAGCTTTGTGATTATAAAATATCTATAATACATTTTTATAGTTATGTATAATTCAAGTCAGACTAAAAAAAAAAGCTTCCCCATTCAAATGTAAGCTTTGCCATTTCGAGACCTCCAAATCCATAGTATGAAGAGGAATGATTTAAATTTTATATCAACACTGTGACTACACTGCCTTCCCCTCCCCTTCCCTTCTGAAGAGCATCATTGTTCTTGTCTTGCCATAACTAGGCATGACAGCGCCAGACTGGAGTCACACGGCTGGTTTCTGAATCAGCATGAAAGTACTCACCTCCTGAGTTTCCCCAGATGCTAGTCTCCTTATGAGTAAGGCTGAGGGCTGAATATTCACACACTCATTCATGAAACAGATATCAAATCAGAGGAAAAGACAGAGATTATAAGCAAAAGAAAACTACAGAAAGTACTTAAATTCTCCTAACTTGGCAAGGATCTTCTTCTAAAGTAGAAGGAAATGAAACATGGTCTATTTTATAACTTAGACCTAGATTTAATCAGTCCAGATTGAATATGGGAAGAATTATGGCTTTTTTTTCCTATACAAATACCTACTTAACTCTCTTGTAGTGGATTTGCTATGTATAGAAACTCTATGTTTAGTATTCTCAAAATCTGAAACATTCAATCTGAAGGATCACTGCAATAGGAGAGATAGTAATATTTTAGTCCTCTAACAGATCTATTGCTGGCTAGGGAAATAATTTTAGGTTATAGATGAGTTTCTGTTACATTACTAAAAAATATGTGTGGAATATATATGAAAGTATTTGGGTATATTTGTAGGTGATGAGGAAGGCTACATGAGGACAAAGTATTGATATGCCTATGTTAATATTATCAATCAGTTATTAATGCAATTTTATCTTTTTAAATTTTTTCTTGCTAGAAGTAGGGATAGAACTATTTATGGAGTTATGCCACAGATATTTATACACTTTAATAATCACTCTAAAAATGTTACCATCTTTTTTCTCTCTATATATAAATACACTTTCTGGTTTACTGCTTTCTTTTTGGATGTAGGAACCAATGTTTCCAGTTTACTAAATGATGAAAATACTTGACAGACAAAAAACAAGCATGTAAATTCATTCATGTCCCTCCTAGAGGGGTAATAATATGATGATTATTGATGTATATAAATACAAGTTAATCAACTTTTTAAAATTTGTAATATACACAGGTAGTTTTGCTATAACAAGTTTTCAAAAATATGAATTTGTTCTTAGATAAGTCATATAGAACATCCTGAGCATAATACAAACTTTGAATTTGTTTCTGCATTTCCCCCCTTAAGAAAAAAATGAGAGAAAATGGAAATGATATCACTTCAAAATAACTCACAAGTTGTAAACCTTCCTGATGCCTATTTCAAAAGGAAACTTCAGATCTTTGTCAAAGAAAAGTTCCATATATATTACATATCTTTGGGTGTAGTAGTAGCTGTGGATGGAAGAACGGTGCAACATCTCTACCCTAAACCCCTTCCACCTTGTCTCCTAGGCCAGAGGTGCTGACTGTCCAGTTTTCTGATGCGGCCCAGGGCATATATTAAGATCAATAATGGGCATAGACAAGACTTATTAAAGTATTTATGTATTTCTTAATCATCATCTTAACTATCTAGGTCCTACAACTTTTATTAAGTTCCATTTTTTTTCTAATGTATAACTACCAAAGTTTGGGCTCCAAATGCATTTTCAATATAAATTTTGTGGTTTTTAAATGCAATGATTTTGCATAGAACAGGGCTTTTTGGTTACATATTTGTTGTATTATTTTTTTTGGAGGGTAATTGGGGTTAATTGGCTTGCCCAAGGTAACATGGCTAGTTTTTGTGTTAAGTGTCTGAGGCTGGATTTGAACTCAGGTCCTCCTGACTCCAGGGCCAGTGCTCTAATCTCTGTGCCACCTAGCTGGCCTTATTTGTTGTGTTATTGTGGGAATATAAATGTATATACAAAGATATATGTGAACACATACATGAATATGTATGGAATAACTCCAATATTTGTTTTTATAGCAGATGATTGCAGTTATATACTAAATATAAATCACACATTATATCCATATCATATTATATGTTATAAATTAGCTATAGTATTATAAATCATTTATCATACATATTATAATTATTATACTTTCAAATGTATTCAATATTCTGAGACAAGAAAAATAAGAGTATAACACAACTGTTTCTGTGGCACTAATGACATTTTAACACTCTCAAGTAAACAACTGTACCTGAGTAGTAGAATGAGAACACATATAGGATTCTCACTTTCAAAATTTCAAGGGAAAGCATATATCTCTCCTTGGCTTTCTTATTCTCTTCTATATCTCTTCTTTTCCCAACTTTCTTATTATTTTCCCTCCCATCAGTGATTTGGTCTAAATTAAATGCATTATTCTACAATGAAAAGTAAACTTTGAATAGTATATACCTTGAAATAAAACCTAAGACATATTTAAAGTATTCAGTATCTAATGACAATAAAAAACAATTAAGTAACCAGGCTAATTTTAATTTCTTCTGTTTTCAAAGGTCATTCTGAAATCAAAGGAGTGAAGCCTGTTAAAACAATCCTCTTGAAAGTGCTATTATTTTTCCCCTGGGGAAAAAATGTGAAAATGGGCTCACAGCTAAGTGAGGAGCATCAATGTTAGATTTCTTGAGCTGTAACAGTCTATATAGTCCAACATGAGGAAAGGATTACAATCCTCTGTCCAAAGAGATTACAATCCAAATAACCTTGACAAGGAAAGGGTTATGTGTGGCAATTGATTACTACAAACAGATCTATTTTGAGACCACTGTTCCTTTCAATTCCCCATACAGATTTAATGGAGCTTGGTTTTTACAACAGCTATTGAAAAATACACAAAATTGAAAACATTTAACTTATTAAAAAGACAGTTACAATATATAGAGACTACATGCTATTTATTGCTAGAATTGCTCCTATTGCAGGATATAGGGACACTCATTAAAGGTAATACTTCAGAATGTATACTCTTTTCCAAGAAGAAACAGATCTAAAATTGAGCCTAAGTTCACAATTTTATGAAACATTGCTTATGTAAAACTAAAGTGTCAATTCTAACAAAATTTTATCAATATAAATCCCCAAACAGCAGGATACAACTAGTATTGATGTCACAGATATATTGACACTGCACATTGGTTCTTGTTTGGCCAGTATCTGCTTGAATGAGTCTAAATCCATAAAATCATTTATTATTTCTGACCTCTAATCTCATTTTGCTTCTTTACTCTTCATTCCTTTACTCAATTACTCTTTCTGGTATTAGCATACACTTTGTTGTTGGGTTTGTTTCTTACAGATTTTTTTAAAAGAAGATACACTAGCAATATAAAAGCATAAGGAACAATGTGAAATAAAAGGATAAGAACTTTACAGTAGAATGACTACTAGTTTAAAGCACCAAAAGTTCAACTTTGAATTTAATTCAATTCAGGAAGCACTGAATACTACACTTAATACATAAGCAATACATACTTATGTAGTATATTCTAGACACTTTGCTAAGCAGAGGAGATTAAAAGGAAAAATATGAAAACAGTTCTTGACCTATAAGAATACAATTTATACTGAAGAAAATGTACACAAATAAGAAAATAAAATTATATGCATATATGCAAAGGAATACTAAATAATTGTGGTAGATAGAGAATAATAGAGGGAATCAGGGAAGGCTGCTTAAAAGAGGCAACCCTTGAACTTTAATCTTGAAAGGAGCAAGGGATTCCATGATATGGAACTCACTTTACCTGGAACATAAAATGTGTGAGAGGAGAATATTTTTAATCAGTCTTGAAAGACAGGTTAGATTCAGACAGTGAAGTGCTTTAAATGCCAACTGGAAGAGTTTTTATTTTATCTTGGAGGCAAAAATAGAATGACTAGAACTTTTGGGAAAGATCTATGACATGGTCAGGTCAGTTTGTTAAGCACAGTTTCCAATTTGACAACCGTGAAAAGTATGGATTGTAGGGGGCAGAAATTTGAATCAGAGTATCAATTGTAAAGCTAGTATAGTAGTCCAGCTTAGAATTGATGAGGGTCTGATTTACGATACTGGCAAGGAAACAGAGAGAAGGGATTGTATACAAGATATGCTATAGAGATAAATGATTCAAAATTGGAAGTTATTGGATATGGGAGATAAAGAAGAGGAAATACTTAAGGATAATCTCAAAATTATGAAGGAAAGTTATTAGGAGGATGGTGATATCCTAAAGGCAATCAGGGAAGTTCAAAATGAGTGGTGAATTTGGGAAAGAAAGTGATAAGTTATATTTTAGAAAGGTTGAATGGTAGAAGTTTGATGGTAGAAGACATCCAGGGGAAGATGTACAGCAGGCAGGACTATTGCTCAAGAAAGAGATGAGGCCTTCATATGTAAATTTGTGTCATCTGTACATGGATGATAATTGAAGTCATGTTGAGATAGGAGAGTGAAGAAAGAGAAGGCCAAGAACAGAGTTCTGGAGAAGGTGAAATGTATGTTGAGGTAAAACTATATTTAAAAAATTACAGTAAAACATTAGATTTGTCATGAATTTTACAGGAGCTAAAGTTAGTAGAATCACTAAATGTCCATGTTTCAGCTCATTTATCATATTGATAGCAAATATTCTGAAATGAATTTCTAATTAGATTTTTCTACAAACTAGCTTCTATGAATACACATATATGAAAATCTTTGTCACATTTTTCATAAGAATCACTACAAAAAGTAGTTGTAGTAAGATTGTGGAGGATATATTGGAATATACGTAACTAAATTGGGTATGAGAGCTTCTCCAATAATGATACTAATTTTGGTTTCTGGCATTTCCATTATTAAATGGAATAATGAATAGGCTATTAAAATAAAACTAGTTAGCATCAAAATAAGAGAGATTTTGTGAGTAATAAAACTTTTGTCTATGTGCAACTTTAAGTGATGGCATTTTATTTTCATTATTCAATAAAATTACAGAATTTTGTCAAGTTAAAATGGAAACTTTAACAGTTAACCTACATCTATATAGTTAAGACCTTTCATGCCTGGAAACTCTAAGACAATAGCTACTATTTACCATTCTATACACAGTAAACCTTGTTTTCTATTGTTATATCACAATATCCACAAATCTTCAAAAAGATGCAGATTGTAATCCAGTGTTGTCAAAAAACAAAGTTAAGAGATAAGGCAGGAGAGGAAGTCAAATATGTTGAATACAGTCTGAGATTAAAGGGATAAAAGGGGCCTCAGTGGAGAGAAGTAATCATTTATTGCTGTTTATTTTACTTCTTCACTATACTAGCTTATTTTTTTCCATTGCCAAACATATTCTCTCACCTACACCTTCACCAAATAAGGGGATTTCATTATTTGAGAAAATGAAACTCCTACTTTCTGCTCAAACATTTTAGTGCAGCAAATTTTGGGGAGGTTCTGAGGTAGTAGAAATAGTGAAAAGATTAGAGGCAAGGGCATGTAACTCTATTATTATAAGTATGGTGCAATCCTATCAAAATAGTGTCATGCAAAAGCTCAAAACATGCTAGGCCTGGTAAGGAAGGATATGAACGATGAAAAGGCATATTTTTTTTTCCTTTTTTAATTATACTGAGGAAAATCAGAGGATAAAAAAAGTGATAGAACTTGTGCCTTGGGCAGATGGGATGATAACTCTTAACAGAGTTATGGTGGAGAGGTTGAATTGTCTTTTTTGAATTTCTTTTCTCATCCCGGATAATGAACTTTATTAGAAATGAGAGGAAAAAAAGTGGTTAAGAAAGCACTTTATGATCTTTAATGAATTCAGGTCACCAAACCATTGTTGAATGGATTGTCAAAGAAAGAACTGGTGATCAACTAGAAAAGAAGACATGATTAAAAAGGAGACAGCATGGTCTCATGATTAGGCTGTAGCAAACTAACATTTTTTTTCCATTTTTGGTTATATTACTAAATTGGGGAATTAGGTAGCTAAAGTATGTCTAAGTGTTAGCAAAATATTTGATAAAGAATTTCAAATTATTCTTGTGGTGAGGATAAAGATTATGGGGCACTGAGTCTTACAGAACCTGCTTCCTCATCTATAAAATGGGAACAGTACTACTAACAATATCTTCCTTAATGGGTTGTTCTGAGAGAAGTACTTTGTGTGATTTTTAAGAAATACAACAGTTATTGTTTATGAAGGTAAGTTCACTTTACCAAGAGTCCTCAGCCTGAGGGTGTTTAAATTTAGTCTTGAAAATATATTTTGATGACTGTATATGAATGCATATAATTATTTTCCTTTATAAGCTTTTATATGTCATTTTTGTGCATTTAAGGATATTAAGGAATGTTTAGGCTTCACAACATGGTTAAAAGGGTCAATGACATGAAAAGGTTTAAAAAATTCTCCTTTAGTTATGTTTTAAAATATTGTTTTTCTTTCAGTCATACCATCCACATGATAATGTCTAGGAAAAACATATTTAAAAGATATATGGATTTATTTCACTTAGAGTTCTCTTTTGAACATATTACTGACAGACCAATGTACAAATCAAACATTTCTCCAAAGACTCAAACAAATAATGCATTATATATTATCTTGGATGGTCATGTAAATATAACTGAGGTAGAATCCTGTTAAGAAAAGATGTATATCTTCTATTTTTTATAGGATGGCATTCTTCTTCATAAAGCTTATTAACATCATGAATATTTAGTGGATGTATTTCCATTTAGAATTTGATTCTGAAGAGACACTTTTTCGAGATGGAGAAAAATGCTTTAAATAACAGCTAGTGAATCTTTTCAAAAGTATGGTTTTCAAGTGACAAAGACATTAGACTAATTTTCCAGGGATTAATTACCCATTCCCTATTTTCAAGTTTCTTCAGTTTTACATACCATGTAAAGCTATTCATGATGAGTTTAAAGTTTAATATGCCTAATACTCAACAAATACAACTGTTGTATTCACTAGAAAAACAGTCATCAAAGCATACTTATTGTCCAAGGAACTTTCTGGGATAGAATTAGTATAATTTACATCAAGGTAACTATCAGGAAAGTTAATTCTACTTTAGAGTATCTTTTGAGGATGGGAAAAACATTTGAAGATTTTATATTTCTTTATATCTAAAGTTTCTTCATCTGTAGTACAAGATTTCTCTACATGACTCCAGTGATTAAAAAGGATTATTCATTTTCAGATAGGGTAAAAAAATGTGGTTCGTTTCCTAGTCTGTATATTTTTCTACTCAACACAAGATGGATATCTCTGATATAAAACACAGTTTTATTAGTGCTACCAACTACTTAAGCTTTCAAATGCTACATTTTCTCTTATCCAGAGATATAGATTCCATGGCAACCACCTCTCTACCTCCTCATCTATTCAATGTCTCACTTTTGAAGAAATTTAATTCATTTAATAAACCTTTAGTTGTTGTAGAAGGACTAGAAGGTATTGAAATCTATCTAAAAGTACTTTATAAGTAATGATTGTGACCAAATATGTGAACATATTTACATCATTATTTTATACAGGGGAAATGAATACAAATGGGATTGAACAATGTATTCAATAATAACATTGAATCAAGGCTAAAAATCCTTTGCTCACAGTCAAAATGTTTTAATTTTATTCTACCTGTCCTGGACTCATTGAATTTTCTATAAAAACAAATTGGCAATCACAGAACTTTAAAATAAAATAGGGTTTTCAATTATGCCATAATATCCTGTATCTTATTAAAAAATCAATGTTTACTGAAACTTTTATCAACAAGGTCAAGTGAGAGGGTGTGTCCAATGTCTAAGATCAGCTCTTCTTTACCCTTTCAAAAAAGCCAAAAACATGCCAAATGAAACTTAAGAATAAATAAAATAGGAAGGAAATTTAAAATGACCAATATGAAACAAAAAATGAGCTGGGATGGAGATTATCCAAATAAAATCAAAGGAAGAACATATGGAGTTTATATACCAAAGCAACTTGAAGACATCTCATCAAGACAATCTGAGAGTGGGGTGGCTAGGTGGTACAGTGAATAGAGCACTTGCCCTGGAGTCAGGAAGACCTGAGTTCAAGTCCAGCCTCAGACACTTAATACCTACTAGCCATGTGACCTTGGGCAAGTCACTTAACTCTAATTGCCCTTCCAAAAAAAAGCAAAAAAAAATAATCTGAGAACTAATGGTCTCCCAGAAATGAAAAAAGGCTGAATATTATATTTCAGAAAAATCATGTAAGAAAATTTCCCAGAATTTTCAGAAATAGACGGCAAAGTACAGATTGAGAGACTCTACAGAACAACATCAGATTCAAATCATCCAAAAATATAATCTCTTTGTTTTCTCATTTGCACATTAATTTAGGAGTCTAGTAAGAGGTCAAGAGTAGTCCCTTTATATACCAAAGAAAACAATAAAAATTATATGACTTTTTATAAACCATAAGGCAAACACAAATAATTTTCTCATAACAATATGGACTTACAGAACTGAACATAAATAGGAAAAATAAGAGATACATTTTCAACAGGGTGGAGAAATTTTAACCATTCCTGTTGGAGAAACCAGTAATGATCATCAACCTAAAGAAGATAAAGAACAAAACATACAGCACTTCAAGGTAAGTGGTCAATCAATAGTTAAGTTCTGCAAGGAAATAGGACTATTTCTTCAGAAATATCCAGAAGGAAATGGCAGAGAAAACAATTGTTGGCAAACCTCATGGAGGGGAAGATGATAGAAATATACTGGGGGTAAAGGAGAGAAGAAAAATAAATGAATTAATATTTTTGGAATAATTGCTATATATAAAGATTATCCAAAGGGTTTGTGGTGGGATTTAGATATTTAGATATTTAGGTATTTAGATTCAAACACTGAACTAATTCAGATCCAAACTAGAGGGGATATTGGCAGGGAAGAACAAGAGGAAAATAAGAAGATAGAAAAAAAATGATAGGGATTGCAGGAGAGTTAAAGAAATTAGCTGGTCAACAGTGGGGTGAGGTGAGGTTGCCTGTGGTTGGGGAATAGTATAATATTGTTTTGAGCAGAACAAATTTAAATTAATTATGGTTTTTCAAAGTAATATCATAAGTTGATGGTGAAAATACTTAAAATTATAATTTTGAACATTAATGGACTAAATTCACCTATTAAACAGAAGAGAATACCAGAATTCACTGGAAAATAGAACCCAATTATTTGATGCATTTAAGTCACATTTAAAATGTAAGAACATATGGAGAATTAATTAAGGCCTAGAATTAAATTTATTGTGTATTGTATAATATACAAAAAGTAGGACTTTCAATCAGTTTGTGAATAAGGAAATAGGTACTACTAAAAAAGAAATTACATTATGTTTAAAAGTATTATTGTTCAAATAAAAGCAATATTAAATGTATATGCACCAAATAGGATATCATCTAAATACTAAAAGAAAAAGCAAAAGATATGCAAAAGATCTTGCTAGTAAGACAGTAAAATAGAAGATGACTATATTGTTCCTCTTTCAATGTCTGATAAATTTACTAGGAAGATAAAATCAAAGAAAATTAGAAGGAAATGAAGAAAATTCTGGAAAAATATATGATAAGTCTCATCTTATTTATTTAATTACTATCTTAAACATATGTATACTTGTCAGGACACATGATATCATTCTGAAAATCTTTCACATGGAAGGAAACCAGAAACTTACAAATAAATTTATAAAGGTAGAAATATTTTTTAAAATATTTATGAAAGGCAATATAAATAGCAATATGCTAAGAAGACTCTAATGAGGGCTAAATAATAAATTAGTGAAAGATGAAATTATAAACCAACAAGTAATTATATTACAGAGCTATTTATATAATAATTAAAAATATATACCAAAATTTTTTAGTTTCAGGTAAAATAATCCTTGGAAGAAACAATGATATTTCTGAAAAGAAACATAAACAAAGAATAGGGGTAATAAAATGAGTACAAATTATTTTAAAAGGAAAAAGACTAAAGAAAGTAGCAAACACAAAGCCAAATTTAAATGAAAAAATACATAGAACTGAAAACAAAAGTCTTCTAAACTGATAAAACAAAGCACTGTTTTTGAAAATACTAATAAGATCTATGTCGCTATTTTGTTTGAATGTAAGAAATTTAATTCTGAAACCATGAAATAGAGAAATAAAATTCACTAAAATAAAGAAATAAAATCATTTGAAACTACCCAATTTCATACAGATAATAGATATCTGAGGAAAGATTTCAATTTAGCTCCTTTGATTTTAGAGTCAGACTCTTTCCACTATATCTTGCTTCCTCCCAATGAATTTTGCTCTCTTTCTCTCTCTCTCTCTCTCTCTCTCTCCCTCTCCCTCTCCCTCTCTGTCTCTCTGTCTGTCTGTCTCTCTGTCTCTCTCTCTTTCTCTCTCTCTATATATATAATGTATAGATATAAAAATAAATGAAACTTCAATGAGTTTGGAATTGAGCAGAATAATTAGAGGGAATTTGAACTGGAAGGAAAGAAATTGGGATCATACACACACACACACACACACACACACACACACACAATAAATGACAGTGACCAAATGTTCACTTAAAAGAGCAGGAGAAAAAAAAAAGAATATTTGAGGGGTAAAAATAAAACATATACTCACAAAAAATAACAACTACAACATTTAATAAGATTAATTACCACAGAATAAATAAAGAGGATGAAGGAATAGATAAAAGATAGATTTTTCTACCAAAGATTTGTTGCATATTTAAAACATATAGACTAATACAGTTTGGGAGAAAGTAACTGGAACAAAATCTCTAATGCTTAAGAAGACTCAATCATGTTTCAGATAAGACAACAAAAATATTGATAATGTTAAGAGTATAAAATAATATGTTTTAATAGAAAATATTAACCATCAATTATTTGGCATTTCAACTAAAACCTGGACAATAAATGATCAACCCTAAAACAAGGGCAAAGGATCTTTAAAATTCAAGATGAAATAAAGAAACTTGTAAATAAAAAAGAGTATATAACTGATCAAGAAAAGAAAAATCTCTTAAAATGACTAAAACCATTTAAAACTTGACCTGTTTCATTTCTAACAAAATCCAACAGCAAGTGATAGAAAGAGAAATCCAATTTAAAGTTACTGTAGACATTATAATATATTTGGGAATCTATGTACCAAAACAAACCCAGGATCTATATGAAAACAACTATAAAACACTTTTGACACAAATAAAGTCAGATCTAAATAACTGGAAAAACATCACTTGCTCAAGGCTGGGATGAACTAATATAATAAAAATGGCAATTTTAACTAAATTGAATTATATATTTAGTGCCATGCCAATCCACCTACCAAAAAATTCTTTATAGAACTAGAAAAAATAGTAACAAAATTCATTTGGAAGAACAAAATATCTAGAATATCAAGGGAATTAATGAAAAGAAATGCTAGGAAAGGCAGCCTAGACATACCAGATTTTAATCTGTATTATAAAGCAGCAGTCATCAAAACTACTTGGTAGTGGCTGAGGAATAGAGTAGTGGATCAATGGAATAGGTTTGGTACACAAGCCTCAACAGTCAATGACTATAGTAATCTACTCTTTGATAAACCCAAAGACCCCAGTTTTGGGGATAAGAACTCACTGACA
Source organism: Petaurus breviceps papuanus (assembly GCF_028583685.1). NCBI lineage: Eukaryota > Metazoa > Chordata > Mammalia > Diprotodontia > Petauridae > Petaurus > Petaurus breviceps. The sequence continues at coordinate 2,497,199 of NW_027186546.1, forward strand.
AAAACTGCTGGGAAAACTGAAATATACTATGGCAGAAACTGGGCATAGACCAGTATCTAACACCATACACCAAAACAAAGTTGAAATGGGTACTGTAAGCAATCTGGGAAAGCAATGAATAGTTTACCTGTCAGATTTATGGAGAAGGGAAGATTTTATGACCAAACAAGAGTTAGAGAGCATTATAAAATGCAAAATAGACATTTTTGTTTACATTAAATTGAAAAGCTTCCATAGAAAAAGAGCCAATGTAACCAAGATTAAGTGTCTCTGATAAAGGCCTCATTTCTAAAATATACAGAAAATTGAGTCAATTCTAAAAGTATTCAAGCCATTCCCCAACTGATTAAAGGTCAAAGGATATGAACAGGAAGTTTTCAGAGGAAGACATTAAAGACATCTACAAGCATATGAAAAAATGCTCTTAAATCAATATAGATTAGAGAAATGCAAATCAAAACAACTCTGAGGTATCACATCTCACTGGTCAGAGTGGCTAAGAAGACAAAAGATGAAAATGATAAATGCTGGAGAGGATGTGGAAAAATTGGAACACTAATGCATTGTTGGTGGAGTTATGAACTGATTCAACCATTCTGGAGAGCAATCTGGAACTGTACCCAAAGGGGTATAAATAAGTGCATACTCTTTGACCTAGAAATACTACTTTTAATGTTGTATTCCAAAGAGATCATAGAAGTGGGAAGAGCCCCCATATGTACAAAATATTTATAGCAGCTCTTTTTGTGGTGGCAAAGAATTCAAAATCAAGGGGATGCCCATCAATTGGGGAATGGCTAAACAAGTTGTGGTATATGAATGTAATGGAATATTATTTTGCTATAAGAAATGAGAAGCAGATAGACTTCATAATAACGTGGAGAGACTTATACAAACTGATGTTGAGTGAGAAGAGCAGAACCAGGAGAAATTTGTACACAAGTACAGACACAACATATGTATGATGACCAGCTTTGATGGACTGGGCTCTTCTCAGCAATGCAAAGTTATAAGGCAACTCCAAAAGATGGAAAGAGATGTCCACATCCAGAGATAGAACTACAGAGTTTGAATGCAGATAGAAGCAAACTACCTGCTTTCTTTCTTTTTCTTGTTTTGTTTTATTTCCCATTGTTCCTTCCATCAGTTATAATCTTTCTTTACAACTTGACTAATGTTTAATGTGAAGGTATATGCAGATCCTATATTTGATTGCATGCTGCCATGGTGGGGAGGGATGGAGGAAAATTGAAACTCAAGAGATTGTGTAGCTGAATCTCGTAAACTAAAAGTAAACAAATAAATTAATAAAAAAATAAAAAATCAGACACATTAAAAAAACTTGACCTTTTGGGGTTAAGATAAAATCTTAAGATCAAAAGTAAACTAGTAGAAAAATTGATCAATAAAAGGAGAGAGGAAAATTATATTATCAATATAAAAAGTGAATTCACAGTGAAGAGTAAACAAAGAGAAAACCAGATATTGGTAATATAATTATATGTCAGTAAACCTGAGAATTCAACACAAGTACAGGATTATGTGTAAAAATCTAGAATACCAAAACTTATAAAATCAGAAACAAAGATCTTGAACAATCAAACTGCAGGAAAAACCTTAGTAATCCATAAATGAACTGATAAAATTGTAAGAATAAACCATGGGCCAGTTGGATATATAACCAGAACATATCTCAAATTTAATGAGTAATTAAAATCAATGACAATTTTTTCTAAAAATTTTAGATGCAGAAGGCTTCATATCAACCTCATTTCTTTTTTTTTCTTTTTGAAGGGAGAAGGTAGTGCTAGGAAAGGTAGTGGGGTTAGTTACTTGCCCAAGTTCACATGGCCAATTTTTTGTGAAGTGTATTTGAGGGTGTATTTGAATTCAGGTCCTCCTGAATCCAGGGCCAGTACTCTATTCACTGTGTCACCTAGCCACCCCAACCTCATTTCTTTAAATAAATATGTTTATAAGCACCAAACTGGAAAGAGACATATTTGAGAAAGAAATCTACTGACTTATTTTTCCATTTATCAATTGGAGAATGGCTCTTACTTTTATAAAATTGACTCAGTTCTCTATATATTTGAGAAATGAAGCTTTAATGAGAGACACTTGCTGTAAATTTTTTTCATTGTTATGATTACTATGTATTCCCATCTACCCAATGTCCCCCATTTATTTCTCTCTCCTTTCACCCTGTGTATCCTTAAAGTATTTTGCTTCTGACTACCACCTCCCCCAATCTGCTTGCCCTTCTATCAGTCCTATTCTTCTTTTATACCCTTTACTTCCTACTTTCCTGTGGGGTAAGACAGATTTCTGTACACAACAGAGTGTGTACATTACCTCTTTGAGCCAGTTCCAAAGACAATAAGACTCAACAACTTCTTCCCATCCTCCCATCTTTCCCTGTACTGTAAAATCTCTTAAGTGCCTTTTTATTGTGAGAAAATTTACAGCATTCAAACTCCCCCTACTTCCTTCTCCCAGTGCATCTATCTTTCTTATCCCTTAAATTATTTTTGTTAAGATAGTATCATATCATATTCAACTCCCACCTGTGCCCTTGTTTAACTGCCCTAATAATGATAAAGTTCTTAGGAATTACAAATAATCTTCCCATGTAGGAAGGTAAACAGTTTAACCTTATTGAATCTCCTGTGATTTCTCTTTCCTGCTTACCCTTTAATGCTTTTCTTGAGTCTTGTATCTGAAAGTCAAATTTTGTAATAAATTCTTGTTTTTATATTAGGAATGCTTAAAAGTTCTGTCTTTCATTGAATATCCTTTTTTTCCCCCCTTTGGAGGATTACACTTAGTCTTGCTGGGTAGGTGATTCTTGGTTGTAATCTTTTGCCTCCTGGAATATCATATTCCAAGCCTTCCAATCCTTTATTAGAGAAGCTGCTAAATCTTGTTTTATCCTGACTATGGCTCCATCATATTTGAATTTTTTTTTTCTTTCTGGCTTCTTGCAATACTTCCTCCTTGACCTGGAAGCTCTGAAATTTGGCTATAATATTCTTGGGAGTTTTCATTTTGGAATTGCTTTCAGGAGGTAATTGGTGGATTCTTTAAATTTCTATTTTACTATATGATTCTAGAATATCAGGGTAGTTTTCCTTGATAATTTGTTGAAAGATAATATGTATGTTCTCTCTGTCTCTCTCTGTTTCTCTCTCTGTCTCTGTCTCTCTCTCTTTGTGTGTCTGACTCTCTCTCTCATCATGGCTTTCAGGAAGTCTATCTAAATAATTCTTAAACTATCTCTCATTCCATTTTCCAGGTTAATTACTTTTCCAATGAGATATTTCACAAGTTTCTTCTATTTTTTCATTATCTTGATTATATTTTATTGTTTCTTGATGTCCCCTGAAGTCATTATATTCCCTTTGCTCAATTCTGTTTTTTAAGGAATTATTTTCTTCAGTGAATTTTTCTACATATTTTAGGAGGTGGTGGATTCTGCTTTTTAAGTAGCTCTTGTCTTCATTTTTTTTTTTTTTGGTCTTCTTTACCATTTGGACTATTCTGTTTTTAAGGTCTTATTTTCTTCAGTATTTCTTGTGCCTCCTTTACCAATCTATTGCCTTTTTATTTTATCACTCTCATTTCTTTTCCAATTTTTTCCTCCACCTAACTTAATTGATTTTTAAAACCTTTTTTGAGCTTTTCCAGGATTCTTTTTGGGCTTGAGACCAATCCGCAATTTTTTTTTGAGCCTTTGGATGTAGCAGAGTTCTGACTTTGTTATTTCTTCTGACTTGGTGTTTTCATCTTTTCTGTCACTGTAGTAATTTTTTATGGTCAGATTCTTTTTGTTGTTGTTATTTAATCATTTCCCCATCCTATTTATTCACTTTTATCTATACATTAAAGTTGGTCTCTACTCCCAAGGTAGAGAAAGCACCATCCAAAGTTTCATGATTTTTGTGGAGCTGTTTTCAGAGCTAGGTTTGGAGGTCTGTAAGTTTTCTTCCAATGTCTTATGATCCAAGGAAAGGTATATTTACTACTCTTTAGGCCTGTGCTCTGATATTTGAGGGACCAAAAGCACTCTTTTTCATCCTGGAACTGTGAACAGTATCCTTGCTCCCTTGCAGTAACAGGCTCTGGTGTGACCTCGGATTGTGAATGAAGATTGTGACCTGGATCTTTATATAAACAAATCAACAGAGTCCTGCACACACTGGCAGCAAAGAGACCACTTTAATCTCCTTCTGGCCAACTGTCTGACCCTCTTACCATCGGTGTGCTAAAAATCCTAGAAGCCTCTGCTACAGATTCAATTGCTACATATTCACTTGCCCCCAAGCCTTTTTCTGACTTGTAGAGTCCCAACTTGCTGCAAGCTGTACTGCACTCAACTCTTACCTGGTAGAACAGAGCTTTCGAGACAACATTCCACATTGTGTTAAACTAGAAAATTGTTTCACCCTAGCCTTTTATAGGATCTGGTACTCTAGAATTAATTTTGAGGCATTATTTAAAGCTGTTTGCAGGACAATTTGGGAGAGCTCCAGCAAGACCTTACTCTTCTCAGTCATCCTGGCTGTGTCCCTTACTTCAACACTTTTCCATTACTCAAAGGTATTTTCTTACTGAATACTCTTTTGGTGCTAGGAGCCATTTACTATTCAGGAAATGAAGAGCAGATACTTGAATTTTCTGGACTAATACATTTTTACCAGTTAAAAAAAAAACTTTGTACACTTCCTTTTCTGGACCCTTTAGCACAGTTATCTATCAGATATAATAGTTACTCAATAAATCCTTATTGAATCATAAGGGATGGCTAGGTGACACAGCGAGTAAAGTGCCAGCCCTGGAGTCAGGAGGACCTGGGTCCAGATCCAGCCTCAGACACTTAAGACACACACACACACACACACAAACACACACATACACACACAAACTAGCCATGTAATCTTGGGCAAGTTACTTAACCCCAATTGCCCTCCAAAAGGCAAAAGAAAAAAAGAATTCTAAACTAAGCCAACTACTCTGAACCTTTAAATTGTTGTATGAATACTTTGAAATATTATGTCTGAACTCTGCTTTGTAAATATGCTAGCAATAAACTATAAGCATGAGAAAGGCATAATAGAGAACTGTTGATTTTTCCTGTTACATTTTCAAAGAAATGGTTTTATGATATTATAATTTCTACAAAATATCAATATTTCTCAAATTGTATAAATTTGTTCCACAGAAAACTTCAAAATGCGCTTTAAAACTTGGAATTTGGGGGTGGCTAGTTGGTACTGACCCCTGGAGTCAGGAGGACCTGAGTTCAAATCCAGACTCAGACACTTAACACTTAATAGCCATGTGACCTTGGGCAAGTCACTTAACCTCAATTGCCCTACCTCCAAAAAGCATAAAAATATCCCAACAAATAAAAAAAAAACTTTGGATTTTGCTCTCCATGAATCCTGCCATATATTTCTGTAGTTTTTATGTGTAGGGAAAGGGATTTCAGTCTTACATATTAAGTAAATTTGTTTTCCCTCCAAAAAAAGTATCATTCGTTTATACCAATTCATTTCTGTCTTCTTCCAAAAATACACCTCATACCCAGGGATACCTCTGAGTTCTTGATGATCAAATAGCTAATGTGCATGCTAAATGAAAAATGTCTACTATATTGCAACACGTTCATACTGGTTACATGGGGCAGGTGTTATTTGCCAATGTGATTGCAGTCAATTTTTATTATAGATTCTATTTGCTCCCTAACTTCAAATAGTTAAATAAGATTTGTGTGGATTACCAGGTAAAGAAAAAAATTCAATTGGTAGCTCTCTAAACAGACCATTTTTGTCTCATTAGCATAAATAAAAGCCATGGACAGGTTATTAAAGTCCTGCTTGTTCAGCAGGTCTTGTAAGAGACAATATTTGTAAAATTTTTATGGACTAATCTCTACATTGATCATTAATTATCAGTTCTTATTGTGTGCTTATTCCATCAGTGGCACTGGGAGATTAATTTATTTCATATGAAATCAATTAATGTTTATATTGCTAGCTGTATAACCAAGTTTTAAGAAACAGAGAAGTTATAAAGGAGGTTTTAGAATGAATAAGTGAATTGTTTTCCAAATTTGTTTTCTAGCAGTTTATAACAAATCTCTCTGCTACTTGGACAAGAATATGACCCTCAATTATTAATGTATTCCTGTTACATTCTGTGATGCCTTTCACTTATAATATTGTTTATAATTAATTTAGGGCAATTAAACTTGAGCCTAATAAAATAGACATTGATTTGCCCAGTGAAGTAACTTTAAACCAATTTAGGAAACAGTACTTATTTAAAGTAGTCCCAGAACCACTTGCAATTTTAATAAGTAGAAATAATCTGGTATAATTGAAAAGCATGGACTGACTTATAAAGATGATATGTTTGGAGAAATAACAAAACCCAATTTTCACAAATATGACCATAAAAGAAACAACCATTTACAAATTCCTAAGGAACTGATTGGTGCAATGCATATTATATAGCCTTATTAGAAATTACAAAATAAAACCAATATTAATAAAACTTTGCTAGCTAAAAAAATTACTGATTTTGTCAATTTTATTTTAATGTTATTTTATACAAATACAAATGATCTACTATAATGGTAAGGTTATATTTGTATGTTTTTTATTCCGACGATTGTCACATTTCCAATATACAAAAAACCCACTTTTATTAATGAATAAGTGATATTACGGGCCTAGTATGATCACTGCATATGCAATTTTATTTTTGATTAAAATCTTGAGCAGAGGTATTAGAAAGATCAGATGAATTTCTAGTTGTATTAAAAGGAAACTATCAAGAGTTTCTCAGTATACATCCAAATGTACATGCTTTTATTTATAGTTCTATTTGAATGATGCTAATGGCAGAACAGTTACTGATAACCCTCAATTTGTATAACTTTAGGGTTTTTTCAATTATCTCACAAATCACAAAATAAACTTTATTTAAATTAATTTTAATTTAGCCACAGATATGTCCCATATAGCAATAATTTCAGAAGGCATAAAGACTGGCATGTTGAAAACAAAAATCAGATGAATTGAGCTGAGAAATCAAAGAAAATAAGTTGGGAATTTTGTGGTAGAATAAGAGTGCTCCCTCCAAAAAAGCTGATTACTAACTGAAAAATGATCACCAAATCCATCAACTTTAAGATCAAATATTATTTCATTTTTATCTCAACCCTTTAATTTCTATTTTTGTGTAAGTTTTATACTCAAATTATCAGTAACTGTTAGTGAAATATCACATACATATAATTTAAGTCATATGCATATATTAGGCTACATAGTTATTTCTTATTGATAGAGATACCATAAACAAATGTTGGAGACCATTGCTTTAGATTACTGCAATAGTCTTCTAATAGGACTCTATTGTCTCTCCTCCCTCCTCTCTCCAAACAGTTCCTCAAAAACCTGCCAAAATAACCTTCCTACAACATTTTGTTTCTGTTGCATTGTTTACAGTCATGTCCAACTCTTGATTACCCCATGTGGGGTTTTCTTGGTAAAGATAGTGGAGTGGTTTGTCATTTCCTTCTCTAGTTCATTTTGTAGATGAGGAAACTGAGGCACACAAGATTAAATGACTTGGCCAGGGTCACATATAAAAGTGTCTGAGGCATGACTTAAACTCATGAAGATCAATATTTGTGACTCTAGGCCCAACAATCTACTCACTGAAACACCTTGCTGCCTCTTTTACTGCACATGTCTGACCATATCACTCTCCTACTCCAGAATCTTATCCTGCTACCTGTTTTTCTAGAATAAAATGCCGTCTCTTCATCTTGCTATTAAAAGTCCTTCACAATCAGGTTTAGACTACCTTTTCAGAGTTATTTCATATTACTCCATTTCACACATTCTATATTTCAGTCTAAATGATCAACTTGTTCTTCCTCAAACTCAGCATTCCATCTCATTCCTTTGCCCATTTCCACAGTCTGCTCATCATGCCTGGAATGCACCTGTTCTTTACCTCTGTCTCTCATAAAATGTAATCTTTTGCTTCCTCCAAAGCTCAGCTATAATTCTTTCCTAATCAAACTATTTGTTAGTATGCCCTGTGTTCTGAAATTATCTTGTAGTATCCAACTGTGAAATGCAAACTCCTTGGCAGGTTCTGTTTCCCCCCACTCCCACCGTCCAGTACTTAGAACAGTGCCTTTTAAATTTTAATAAATGCTTGTAGAATTAAGTTGAATGATCAGGGACTTGGAACATGGTGTTGCTTGACACATTTTTATTCTTAACAGTTTGTAGATAAATGTGCCTACCATTTTCTTTATAGGAAACTGAATTTGCTAAGGATCCAGGAGAGTTAGGACTGATTATTATAAGATTCAGTATTCATGAATACTTCATTAGTGACTCTTATTTATGTAAACTGTTCCTCTATTCTGTGTGTAGGACTCAAGTCTTTCAAACAAAGAAATGGGTTTTCATTGAAAAGAAAGATGTGTTACAAAGAGATTTGTTGTATCACTATACTCATTGTACTTGCACTGTTAAAAAAAAATCCAGAGTTTGGCTTAGATTGATACCCAGCATTTTGTGGAGCATTCAAATGATGTGGTACTGAAATTAAAAACATGATGATTTTTTTTTGTCTATAGAAAAGCAACTGTAACACAAGATGAAATGGGAATAACAGGAAAAATATCATAGTGGGAGAATTCTCCTTTTAATCTAAATAAATGTTTAGCAACTAAAGGATGGACTCTTACTACTCCTTTCCTATAAATTATCATCAATATGTTTATCCACAGTCATTTTCAAAATGACAACCTAGCTCACTTAATTACATTTTCCACTTCAATGAAATGTTCTCAAACAAAGGTAGACCATCATACACATCCCTTTGTAAACAATCTGGTTAGAATATTCCATCATTATGACCAAAGGGGGGGAAAAAACAAGGATATAGATCAGGTAGAATGTATTCTTTGCTCTTATCACCAAGGAAGGTCTGAAATGGTTAAAAAAAATCACAAACAGATTAATTTCAAGACAATTAAATCATTACCTATTTTTTTTTGTTTTTATGGACTTTATCCCCAAAGACATTTTGAATACATGGATGTCTCAATCAATAAAATGTGTGGTCATATACTGTCATGAAGTAATCGCTCTTATTATACTTCTGAGGACTAGATGAAATGTTAACAAGGTTAAAAAGTATAAACTAAAGGAAATCAATATGTCAAAAAGGAGATATTTTATTTTAATATTAGTAGTATTGATAAAAATGTATTACAAGCTCAGCTCAAGTACCATTTTCTTAAAAGAGACTTTCCTCATTCTTTCACTTGATAGTACCATATTCCATATAGTTCCATATTCCCTCCCCCTAATCATTGAATTTATTTTGTATATGTTCCATATTTACTTTGACATTTGATATTTCCTCCCCCACCACACCCACAAATGTAAGCTCCTTGAAACATGGACTCTCTTTTCTATGTGCATGCCCAGTCAAGTACCTAGAGTAATAGTAGATGTTTTAAAATGCTCATTAATTACTTCCTAAAATTTGGTTACTAATTCATGGATGGGTTTGATTTTTATTGATGAAAGAACTTCTGATACTATGAGTTTCCCATACCAACAAAATCAAACATTCCTACTCTTAATATTTGTGTATAGTCATAACTCAGAGATATTGTGGGTTTGATCCCAGACTGCCACAATAAAGTAAATATCACAATAAAGTAAGTCACATGGTTTTCCAGTGCATATTAAAATTTTGTTGACAGTATACTGTAGTCTATCAAGTGTGCAATAATATTATGTCCAAAAATGTACATACCTTAATTTAAAATGCATTATTGCAAAAAAAAAACCCTAATCATCATCTGTGCTATCCTTCAGTGAGCTATAATCTTTTTGCTGGTGTAGGGTCTTGCTTCTATGTTGATTGCTTCTGACTTCTCAGGGTGGTTGCCTAGCTTTCAGCTTATCTCAGCTTTTGACAAAGACTTCCTCATTAAGCTTAATCATTTCTAACTTTTCACTTAAAGTGAGAGACTTGTGACTCTTCATTTCACTCAAACACCTAGAAGACATTGTAGGATTATTAATTGGCTTAATTTCAATATTTTTGTGTCTCAGGGAATGGAGAAACTTGAGGAAGAGATGAGAAACAATCAGTTGGTGGAGCAGTCAGAACACATATAACATTTATCGATTAAGTTTACCATTTTATATGACTATGGTCCATGGTGCCCCAAAACAATTATAACAGAAGTATCAAAGATCACTAATCATAGATTACCATGTACTAGATAAATTTGAAATGTTGTAACAATTATCAAAATGTGACACAGGGATACAATGTGAGCACATGCTGTTGGAAATATGGCACTAATAGACTCACTTAGTACAGGATTACCTTAAACCTTCAATTTGTAAAAATAAAACAAAACAATATCTACAAAGTGCAATAAAGCAAGGCACAATAAAATGAGGTATGCCTGTATCAAAAAACTAAAGATTGTCTAGAATTCAACACCAGAATGATAAAAGAAAATAGCATCATATGAAGAGTGGTCAAAATAATTGGGGATATTTACCCTAAAGAAGAGAAGAACAATGGAAATCATGATAACTATCTTTAAATATATGAAGGATTGTAAGGAAGAAGATGGACTGGATTTATCTGTATTACTCTAGGAGGCAGACCTAACAGAAAAAAAGGAAAAATGGAATGAGAAAGATTTCAATTCAGTATAAGAAAGAGTTAGTGACAACACTAGCATGTTAACAATGGAATGAGTTGCTTAGGAGACTAACTTTGCATTATTAGAGGTATTCAAACACAAAGCTGGCTGACCATCTGTCAGGGATGGTATTGAAGAGATTTCTACATTGATTGTAAAGTCAGTTCAGGTAATAAACTTTCTGATCTAAGATTCTACATGTGGATAACAAATACATTCTTATCTAAAAATAAATGTTTGTTGACTAATTCCTTACTTAATTTTAGCTTGGGTACCAACCCAGGAGATATCCTTAAAGGTGTTAATCACTTATTAACACCTTAAATAGGGATCCCTGTCTATGGGACTAGGGTAATTCTAAATAATGTAATAAGCACAGCTATAATCTTATACTTTGTCTGTGAAACTAGGTTTGAAGAGCAAAATGGGAATTCTTGGGAATTACACTCTAGGAAATTCTGAAAATTGTATTGCAATTGTACATTAGCTAAGAATATAATGAGCCTTAGGGGAAGCTATAAATTGGGAAGAGGAATATAAACTGTGTTATTGTAAACAAAGGGTTTTACTACACAGTAACCAATCAACACATTTTTGAGCACCTACTATATGCTCATCTCTATGGAAAATTTTCATAAAGATAACTATGAGTAGGGAGAATTTAAATTTTCTGCACAACAAAATATTATACATTTCATTTTTAAGGCTAAGGTATTGATCCACCAAAAGTATTTGAGGGTTTTTTTTAAGTACCAGTGATGGATTTGCATTGGTTTATTCATTCTTTCTTTTGCATGTTACATACCCTGAATATGAATATGTATTTATATTTAGTGTGTATATGGCAAAATAAAGGTTTTCTGTATGGATTTTATTGATTGCTTGCTTGATTGATTCAAGGGACCTGAGATTTAGTTGATATAGGAAACTGCCAGTGAATAAACTTCCTGTATCAATTCAGACCAATAATTGTTTTTCAATTAGTTTTAGATAGATGACTAGGGATGTTGAGAAGGCCAAATATCTTACTTGGGTCATTTAGCCAGAATTTGAAAGAGACAAGACTTAAATTCAGGTCTTGCTGATTCAGCATCTAGTTCTCTCTCTGCTATATAACATTCCTCTTCTTTCCCCACATTTTAATATATCTGCCAATTGACTTTCTTAAATTGTTCATTTTTCATTCTCCTAATGAAAAGCAAATTTTTTTAAAAAATCCAGATTTTGAATTCATTTAATTTTTATTTTAATGATATAGTTTCAAATTTAACAGACAACTCTTAGAAAAGACAATAAAAGAGGTGGTTCTACTATGCTCTTCATTTTAAATTTCCTTTGGGTCTTATGAATGGAAGGAAGGCTGGAATGGGAGTTAGCAGGGTTAGTTTAAATCCTAACTCTCTTACCTGCTCTCTGTGTGACTTTAGGCAAGTTACCTCACTTCTCTGTGGACTAGGTTCCTCACTTTTAAAATGAGTAGATTTCTAAAGATCATTTTGACTCTTAATCTATGATTCTTTTAACCTAAGATCTTGCATAATGAGCACTTTCACTGAAAAGACTGTTTTCACGATTTCTGGTACTTAGGATATGGATAATATTGGTCTATTGTAAAGAACAATGGACTGAGAGTTGAGACATAGGTTCTTCTCTGCTCTGCCAATAGCTAGTCATATGACCTGAGGTGAATAACTAATCATCTGGGAGTTTGCTCATTTGCAAAATTATGTTTTACTAGATAGGCAAATATACTCAGACTTCTAGAATTCTATGGTACAAAACAGGAGGGATTTTTTTGGTCCAACAAATGGGTTGAAATTTCCAACTCAGAAAGGAAGATGAGCTATTTTAGGCCTTTCCATGTAAAGTATTATACACATAATTAAGTATGGATTCTTTTGACCTCTCTTATTCAACTTTTCCTTTCATATGTCACACATCCAACCCACCTTGTACCCCCTGTAGTACTTTAGGAATATAGTTGATGCTAAAGAGCAAAGTTTGAGGGGAAGAGTAGTAACTTCTGATATATTTAAAGAATTTCAGCTTTTATCCTTGTATCATTTATTACTTTCACTGGCTGCACCAGATCAACAACCCCTACTTAGTACTTTTCAAATTCCTTCAGTAGGCTCTATTGCACAATTCCTCTATATCTTCAAATTCTAATTCACTGCAATTATAATTTCCCAATCAATAAATGTTGTTACTATTTCCCATACATGGTCACTTGGCAGGGGGCAGTGTCCTGTCTCATGGATTTCCTAATTCATGGGAATGGCAAGACAGAAGGAAAGCTGTTAATTTTTCTATTCTCTATATCTTTATAAGACCACAAAATAAGTAGCCCACTGGAGGATATTAATGCAATATATTCCTAGACCTGAGGAAAAAAACCCTCTTGTTTTTATTTCCAGTTTTCCTCTTCATAGATCACAGTGACTAGGTAGCAAGCATTACGTTTGACAATGGAATAATTGCTCCAGTAAGACAGTAGATTTCACTATCATTTTTCCTAGTCTGACAAATAGTTGCCTCTCTAGGACTCCTAGGTAAAAAGTCACCATTCACCACTATTTTTCTCTTATCTTACTAGATAATCTCTCTTCTGATAGCATATTCCCTTTGGCAATTGGCTTTTTGAGTTTTTGCCGAGGAGAAAAATCACTCTGCTAGGGTTTGTTTCATGTACTTGTTGGAGCAGTTTTCTTACACTGCTTTAAAAGTGAGTTATGGAAGTTCCTGCCAAAAAGGAAAGTGAAAAATCAAAGAGTTTTTCAAAGTATCACTGACTGTTCTTCATCCTTCTCCTCAGCATTCAGTGGCAATAGATATGTGGAATAGCTTTTATTAAGAACCTATTTGCTCACTGAACAGCTATGTAAAGTTTAGATTTCTTTAAGTCAATTCATCACCTCTTCGTGGGAGAAAATTGTCCACTAGCAATAATTATGACGATTTTATTAGCATTATTAAATTATGATAATGTGATAACAATGCATTTTGTTATTATATTATTATTATAGGCAATACTATAGGAGAAAGAAAACAATAGGGTATAGATGCAGAGCCTTTCTTGGAATCAGTAAATCCTGGGCTAAAGTCAGGCTTCTGACACATAGAGACTATAGGGCCCTAGGTAAGTGAATTAAACTCTCAGTGACCAAGGAAATACTCTAATTTTCTATGATGCAGAGATAAGTCCTACCTTCACTGGTAGATGGAGTTTCTTCTCCTGGAAAGTTCCCTGTTTCAATGAAATCATAAGTCTAGTCCCTATTCATATTCCTATTAATAGCAATATTATAGAAATTATATAGCAATAGCAATTATAAATGTGTATTTCCTTCATACTCTAACCAGGATATTAGAATCATTCAAATTTTGAAGTACAGGAAAATGAAGAAAAGTTAGTAGAAGCAGGTAAAATTAAGGTACAGTTTCAATGACTGAAAATATTGGCTGGCCCTAGGCTTTCCAAAGCCACCTCAGGAGAAGAATCAGCCCTCAAAGTCATCTATCACTTTTTTTCAATCTGGTAGGACAATAAAATTTCTAAATAAAATAAATCACCTTAAGTCTTAAGTTTACTGTGAAAGAATATCTCAGCAATGTTGATGAAGCCTTTAAAGCTGAAAAGGTATGTAGCCAGGTAGTATCCCAAGGGAACAAAGGTTAAGATAAGATGATCATTGTACTTAGAGCCCAAAGGGGTCTTAGAGATCGCTTAGTCCAAAACCTCTATTTTGCTGTTGAGAAAACAGGTCCATAGAGGATAAATGACTTGTCCAAGGCTACATAGTAAGTAGCAGAACTGAGATTTTAATTTTGGTTTTGGGACTCCAAATCCTGCCATCTTTCTACCATACCACACTAGTGTACCTTGTATATTTACTTTCTCTGTATGAAAAGACCTCCTCATTAAGTCCTACACTGATGCCTCATCTTGGCATGGAAGCATCCCTGGCTTCTTTTTTTTTTTTTTTTTTTGCTTTTTGGAGGGCAATTGGGATTAAGTGACTTGCCCAAAGTCACATGGCTAATTTTTGTGTTAAGTGTCTGAAACCAGATTTGAAATCAGGTCCTCCTGACTCCAGGGCCAGTGCTCTATTCACTGCATCACCTAGCTGCCCCACAACCCCGGTTTCTTAAAGGGTATGTTCATACACCATAGCAAGGTCCTGACAAACTAGAAAGGTATTTGCTATGGAATCTGTGATTATGGTTTTCACTTGTAGACCACATTAACTAAATTTGGATAGGTTCATCACCAACTTGGCTACAGGATGACATATTCTCAAGTCCCATATATTAGTAAATATGTTGTGATTGTGTTAATAGAAAGAGTGCCCACACCAATAAGTTCACAGATCCACAAAGTGCTGAAGAGAGCATGGAAATGATATACTCCATGTATATGGCTAGAATAGTCAGGACAGTTTGTGGTTTGTAGCTTTCTTTTCATCCCCTTTCAAAGGGAAAGAAAGTTGAAATAGCTTCTGTACTGCCAAGGAATCCTACTAAAAAAAATTGTAGCAGGCAGAAATAGAAGCAGCATTACAATCATAGCAGGTCAGATTGTGATTAAATTTGTGTATTAATAAATTTCCTAATTTATGTCTATAAGCAGAATTCAAGTAATTTGTTCAGCACTGGCACAAAGTCTACTCTAAAAGAGATGAGAAACAGGAGAAAGGCAAAAATAACATAGAAGATAATAACAAAACTAATAAATATGCACATACGATATAGCAAGCCAAAGGTACTCAGAGTTGATGTAATGTAATAAAACAGTAAAAATTCTAAAAGAAATTTTTATATAATCACATGATATAGCATACAAATAGAATTTGGTGTAACCTCTGGACCTTTGTCCAGTAACATGAAGCAAGGCTGCTTTCCTTAGAATCAGAGGTCTTTGGAACATGTCTATCACAGTTATTTTCTATTTCATTTGTCAGCAAACTTTAATTTCAAAACAACAACAAAAATGAGCCTCCTCAGCTCCCTGAAAACCATGGAGGTAAAAACAAGAAATATTCCAAAGCAAGAAAGCAAACAGACTGTGAGGACTGAAACTCAGACCAGAGGCATCTGCTCTCCAACTCACACTCCCCACACCCACCCTTCCTTCTCATGATCGTACAGATTTTTCTAAGAGATATTGCCATTTAAGCTTTGTTTTTTCCCTAAAATCTGGCAATACCTATCACTTCAGGCAAGGCAGAAAAGCCACAAACAGTATCCAAACCGGAAAACAGAAAAGCTGTTCAGTCTTTTCTTCTCCGCCAATCCATTACTTACTTATTTATTTTCCCTGAAGAAAAACTCCTCCATCCTACTTAAAACTATACTCACTCACTTCCAAAGAAGACTAATTATACCATTAAAGCAAATACCATAGGACTGATTATTGTATGAAGGAATAAAGGAAGGTCTGGTCAAATAAACAAGGCAACTCCCCCTGGGCTTTCACTTTTAACAGAGGAGGAAGAATCTTGTAACCCAGCTAGCCCTGATCTTCTCTTAAAACACACACACACACACACACACACACACACACACACACACACACACA